>NW_010250694.1:27634-35833 GCF_000690775.1 Eurypyga helias | reverse complement strand
GAGTCGTCCCCCCCCCTCTCCCCCCCCCCCCTTTCTTTAGGCCACTTCAGGTATTAGAAGGCTGTTATATATTCATAAATCCTAAACACAACACCTCTTTAGAGAAGGACCATATGAAGATTATTTGACCCAGCTCTGCTCTGCACCAAAGCTGCTGAAGATGACCAATATTTAATCACCCAGAGAATAAAACTAATAGGATGAGAAGAAAAACATTTCACACTTTTAGAAGAATAAGAATGTACTATTTATACTGAAATCCTGTACTCACATGCTTTCTGAGCTTTTCCTACAACTTAGAAGACATTTTCAGCCTGTGCAAAAGTGATATGGATGCTTAACTAAGAGTCTAATCCTCAACAGCTTGAACTGGCATAGTTCCAGCCAAGCCAGTGACATTATAGAAATTAAATTCAAGTATGAATCTAGCCCAATAAACACAGCAAAAAAAAATCATCAAATTGTGATGGAAACTGTCTGGAGTGATAACACATCAAACAGCATTTCAGATTGCTAGGCCAGCTTCAGTTTTAATGCAAGTGAAATTGCGGAGTTCTTTTGAAATCACATTAATGAACAAGGGATGTTCTTATCTCAAACATGGATGATAATTCCACAGTGAAGGAAAATTGCACATCCTCTCCCTCTGCCTCACACTGCCAGCTAATCACTCGTGGCAGAGGATACCGGGGATTCCCATGTGCGGGTGTGCAGCCAGCAGCAGGATAATGTAGATGAACCTGAATGGAAGGACAGTATTTGGGACATTTCAGGAGGATTTCCATTCTCAGCTAAATGTGAGCACTCACTGAAATTCAGGCAGGACAAATCATGTTCTCTAATGAGCCAAATGCAGATTGCTGCCATTGCCACAACACTGTAATGCTGCCCAGCCGGGTCCTTTGCTCCACGTGGGATACTGAGTGAAAGACGGGCTCAGTAAATCATTAATGTATTCACTCTTCAGGCAGGTCAAATGGTAATTAACCTCATGCTCGTCCCTGCTGCTTAGAGAGCTTACTCAGTATCTTCAATGCAGCTACAATTTGATCTAATAACTACCATACAAGGGAGGTGATAAAGGCATGTAGAGCATCACAGAAGCTATGAAAAGAAAGGGACAGGCTGAATAGGCATCATTTTGAGCAGGGTGGACCCAGCTGCAGGAAGCACTCTGTGTACAGAGATTTCTGTGGGCAGTGGGACCGCCTAGGACACATAGTGCAGTCTCTAACCCCGCTACACTACCTAGAGCACTGGCTTTGTGGTGTCAGCCAACCTTTCTGATGTGCAGGTCCAGCCTTAGGCTAGTCATTGAGGTGTTCAGAGGTTTTTCTGTTGATGGATGTAGATGCAAAATGAAATGCTTCTTTCTCAGGCAAAGCGTTTCATTACTCCCACAGCAGCTTTTCCTTTGGAGATCTTTTCTGGAAAGGCTGGACCTGGCAGTGTGTTTCTGCAGTGCTGCTTCTCTCTGGCAGAGGCATGAAGATCAATCGCCAATAAAAATAGGCTTAATGTCATGTCTTGGTAGCATCCTTGATACTGCACTGTAAAAGTAGGAAGAGGGAGGAAGGGTCACTTCCCCTTCATGCAAAGCTGCTCTTTCTCTATCCCCTTCTCCTGTGAAAGATTGTGTGCATTTAAGGATGAAGTCATGGCAACTTTTTTTGTGGAAAAACTGGAGACATGAAAAATGTACTCCCCTCCTGCTCCGACCACAACATTTTAGCTGTGAAAGTCTATCTATGATATTTCATGGAATTTCCAGGAATTTCCCACCCCAGGTTGACAAACCTAATGCTACTTGGTTGTTCAAATGCCTGCTGAAAGGTTGCTTTCCTGCCCTGCCTGTGGAATTATGACTGGGAACTAAAACTGTCCAGAGAGGCAAAAGCTGTGGAAGAGCAGACTTTTCCTACAGCACTCCATAGTGGGGGGTGGTTGGACTAGATGATATCCAGAGGTGCCTTCCAACCCTGACCATTCTGTGATTCTGTGGTTCTCTGATAGGTCATTGTCTCAGTAATACTGAGATAATCAGTAATGGCTGATTTTTATGCTGGCAAATCATAAATGTGAAGAGGCATTGAACATTGAACTCTAGTGCTGATCAACTTAAAAATTAGATACTCAAGCTAAATCTGGTCAAATTTTAGCAGAGAACATAGTGAAAATTAAGATCAGTTAGCAGGAATAAATGTCAGTAATCAGTCAGCATGCAATTAATATGTTACAAGGCATATGCCTGTTATAAAACATCCCATGTAGTTCCAAAGCATTCAACAGTACTGGAGTGATACCAGAACTGAGTTTTCCACAGTTTCTAACAGGAAGAGACTGCTTCTCTTTTAGAATTTACATATAGGGCTGTATGGGCATGTTAAATACTCCTGTGAATGCTCCACAGGGTAGGGTACAGGGTAGGAAGGCCATTGCATGCACCCTACACTGGAAAAGATGAGAATTATTTCACAGTTGGAAAGGCCTCAGCTTTATCTAAGAATAGTAGTTGGCTCTTACAGCAACTATTCATCCTCTAACCCTGTAACCTGTGTTAGAAGATGCTTGCTGAATGGTTATGCAAAGACAAGGACAGTATGCAGCAGGGTCCTGCTTTCCTTTGGCTTCGACAGCCCCTTGCTCTGCTGCCCTAGACTTAACAAGTCCTTAGTGAACTGAAGATAGACACTCTGCTTTTAACTAATAACCAGTCCTTTTATGGTGACACACTAGTGTTCACCTTGGGCAAAAAAAAGAAGGAAAGCATGAGACTTGCTGCATTTTCATTCCCTGTGTCTCAGTATGAATTATAATGACTGCATCTTCCTTAGTGCACAAGGCATCAACTTCATGGTTTTTTTCTGAGGATTCAACAATAAAAAAATAATTTTTTTATAGAATGAACCCTCCCTCTCCCAGCTGTGGAAATGATCTGGCAGTCTGGAAGAGCACTGATGGAATAGATTAGCCTGTTGCCAGACAACATTCATCATGTGTAGGGTCTGGACTCTGTGATCAAAGATTCTCCTGAAGCACATGGGTTTAGGCTCAGGATTAGAGACTGACAATATAAATTGCACTTGATGGGACCAAACCTTGACCAAAGTTGAAAACTGTCTCTCAGGACCCTGAGTCCAACAGATTTTGTCTGGGTTCTTTATCACCTGCAATAACTTCCGTAAAGAAGCCAAGCCAACTCTTGGACTGGTTTATGTTGGTTAAACAGTCATCATCTCCAAAACCATCAGATGTTATTCATTGGATGTTTAAAACACAAGACATAAGTAGAAGATATTTGTCAGTAAAGCAGCAAGTGGATTTTCCAGTCTTGCTTCATCACCACAGGTAGCTAGCGTATCTGGCATGCTACAACAAATAAAGAGAAATGCACAACTCATCATTTTTTTTTCTGTACGACACATACTTCTTCCAATGCCTGAGACATGACAGTGGTCAAACTGTGTTCAAAACAGCAAAAGAAAAATTAGATCACATGACCTTACGTTATGGTTTAACGCATGGCCCTGTTCTGGGTGGAAGCAATAGCGTTGGGCTGCAGAATGCAGCGCAGCATGTTCCGTGCAATGAGAACAGGAGAGGTCCCCAGCCACAAAGAATCAGCAGGGCTCCAGCCCTCACTTTGTATCGGTTCCTGAGGAGAGCAATACTGATGTTCTGAGGCCACCTACTGTTTACTTTTAGCACCGACATGTTAACGTAGAGGGTACTGTCCCAGGGAGCAGTCTTCTCATGACCAGAATGCACTCCTGATACCCCTGAAGGAAGTTAAGGTACATCGGAAACAGAACTTGGACTACTTTTTGCCATTGTTTTATAAATACCGCCATCCTTAACTTGCTAATATGATTTTTTTTCACGGAAAATAGATATCATCTTGATAATTTTTTACTTCATTAACATTTTCTTCAATTCCCATAAAAATACCATTATAAGAGCCAGATCCTCTCAGAGCATCCTCTTTCAAGCACTCAGGAGGAGTCTACATGCACAGAGTGAAATCCTAGCTCCACTGACTCACAAGCAATTATTCTCCTTTGCATCAATAGAGCTAAGTTCGGGTTTTTCTCTCTCTCAGTTAATCATAACAGGAATTTGCTGATCCCATGCTGTTAAATCCATCTGCTGCCTCAAGCTTTGGCTTGAAGCACAATGAATAAAAGAGGAAGAGAAAAAAGGAGGAGGAGAATCAGAAGCTGTTATCCACAAAATGTCCCAGACTGAAAGCCTCACACTGGGCCTGTGGAGGCCAACCACTGCAGTATGAAGGGAAAGCAAGCTGAAACTCCAGCCACTACAATCCTCTGCCTATTACTCATAGCAGGAGTCAGCTGTCTGTATTACATAGGAACTCCCTGCCATTTACACATTTGTTACACATTCTCAGCTGCTATTTAGGCATGGGCTCTGAGTTCTTGTTATAACACAAGTCCCACTTTTCTTCCCATTAAATTGGGCCAATTGGATGCTCAGCCCTCTTTTCTCAGTCTCATCTAACAGGCCATGGAACATTCAGGGCTGCTAACAGTATTCACTCTCACCAGCACCTGGCTTCTAAAGGCTTCAAAGCATTGATCAATCAATCAATCAATCAATCATCAAACAAGTAATGCATCAACAGTTTATTCTTTTTTGTCAATTCTACTTCACTAAAGCTCTCTTCTGTCTAAACCATATTCTTCAGAGACCAGTAGAAATCTGTTTTCCCAAAGTTCTTTCTCCTCAATTTGCTGTACCTTGCTGGCTAGCTGTACCTTGACTGGACAGGAGGTCTAGTTGTGCAGAACCACTGCTGCTGGATACAGTCTACAAATCCCAAGAGAGAAGTTACCTGACATGTTCCACAGAGTTGGAGTCACCCATCTCCAAGGAAGATGAAAACAATTCGAGGCACGTATAGTCTCATATTCTTTTTAACACTCTTGTTAAAATGGGAGAAAATGAGAGTAATCTTCAAGTATTAGCAGAGTGAAGGCAGAGCGTGTGTGTTTGCTAGCCATAAACATTTCTAAAGAGTAAACACAAAGGAAGGAAAACCAGAGGCATAACATGGAAGATCACACTGGCTTGTGAAAAATTCTAGATCAGTTCTAAATCAAAACAGAGGAACTATATCATCTTTCTCATAATGTACCTGTCTGTAACTCATGGGGAGAAAAAAAAAATCTTTTTATGAGGAATCTAATTTCTGCCTTCTCTTGCCTCCATCTCCAGCTTGCCTTGCCTATGCTGCCTATGGGATACCTGAGCACTTCAGATTAGACATCATTTTTTATCTTGTCCACTGGCCCTCTCTTGGACTGCAGATTGCAGTGATCTATTCAAACATCAGGACACAGCCAACAGACAAGCCCTCTCTTGTCTTATGCTGATCTAGCATACCTTTTCACTTGTTATGAATCTACTGTGGAAGCATTGTTGCAGACTTAAAAGAAGCAAAACTATAGTGGATGCACAGTTATTTCTCTCTTTCTTCTCCAATAGGAGGAGAATATCCCCCAGTTTTCTTCATTCTGTTAGCCCGAGAAGGAAGGTAGGGATATGGTTGCACCAATATTTAAATGCTTATACAAGCATAACACAAACTGTGTGTGCATACAGCAACATATTGGGAGTCCATCTGTAACAGAAGGCCCAAATAAACTGCAATACATGCCGTTTTATTAACAACTGAAATTTTTTAACAACGCATGTATTAATAATAAAGTTCTGTAATTATGAGCTCCATGCCTTGAAAATCACCTGGTAACTCATGGATGTCATCAAGTTATGAAAAGTTCGCAAGACAGCTAGTCTACTCAGTGATTTCCATTTTTAATTTCTTAGCAGTCTACCTATGAAGATTCCTTATATTGAGTATTGACATAGGAACAAGTGATGTTAATGAGAAATAACTAGCATCTCCTCATAATTAATACTTCCCAGCCATATGCTATGGCACAACCAACAATTAAGGTGACGTTTGATTCAACCCATTTCCAAAACATTTTTCCCTACCACAATTACATCCACAGAACAAATCTACTACCCATGTACAGCACGTATGTGCTATTTTATTGTAGATATTGCCAAAATAAGGGGAAAATATCAGTTTAGCATTAGTTGTCAATTTACCATGGCCTTGTTTATTTTTATATCATTTTAGTCTCTACTACAGTTAAGTCTAAAGTTAAAAATACCTTTGGATACCAGTTCTTCCCCAAGCAGGAACACTGACAAGAAATGTCACATGTTTTTCAATCAATTTGCTTCTTTTTGAAAACATTTCCTGGAAAGCATTTATATACAGTGTGTCTGTATATACCCACTGTGGCCTTTCAATATATACAGTGGGCTTATAAGAAAGATGCAGAGAGACTTTTACGAGGGCCTGTAATGACACGACAAGGGGCAATGATTTTAAACTTTTGGGAGTGGATTTAGACTGGACATAAGCAAGAAATTTTTTATGATGAGGGTGGTGAGGCTGGAACAGGTAGTCCAGGGAAGTTGTGGAAGCTCCATCATTGGAAGTGTTCAAGGTGAAGCTATACAGGGCCTTTAGCAACCTGATCTAGTGGAAGATGCCTCTGCCCATGGCATGGGGATTGGACTGGATGATCTTTAATGGTCCCTTCCAACCCAAATCATTCTATGACTCTATGAGTCTAATGTAAACATGAGAAAGGAAATGAGAACATAATGGCCTGCATGTATGAATAAACTGATCAGAAACACGTGAATGCAGAATAAAGAGATAGTGAGGCATTATTTACGCTCTAAGAAAAGGGCAGTGTCTATGAATGTGGGGGTGATTACATGTGACCCATTGATTCAGGCCTCCCTTTAGGTTTTCTGTAAGTTTATTTCAGCTTGAAAGAAGTGTTCTTACCATGTGACAAAGTTCCCTTTAGGGTGAGTTTGTCAATTTGCACTCTGTGATGGTCATTATAGCAATTTATGGCCCACTGCTGGTATTATAACAGAGTAGACCAAAACTGCAACCAGTTACATCTTGTGTAACCCCTTTGGCTTCAGTAAGACTGGACTGTAAATTACTGCAAAAAATGGTCCAAACTGTAAGCTTTTGGGACCATGTAAAACATGTGCCTGTAAAAGAAAAAAAGCATTTATTTGATAAAACAACCACCTGGACTCCTTAATAGCAATATTAATACAATAAGCCACTTGAAAAATTAGTGTCCTTGGATTTTCTTGCACAATTTAAAGTGCAATTTTTAGTGGCATGATTCATAACTACTCAAATTCTGCAGTTTTGCAAAGAGCATTCATATATTAACTTGGAATACGGGGTGTTAAAAATGAATAAGTCATACTTAAGGTTATTTTTATTAGAACAGATCACATTAATTAGCCCTGATATGGAGGGGAGGAGAAGTTTCTCTTGAATCCTTTACTGTGCAGTGCATTATTAATTTTCTCATTCATTCCTTTTTAGCTCATTAGCTTTCAAATGTTAATAGTTCAATGCTGAGGTGAAGCTGGAAGTATCTGTTCATTCTGCCATCCATTTCAAGCCATTTCACAATCATTGTCATGTTGAATTTATATTGTGGTGGTACCTATCTAGGGAAGGGGTGTCATCACCAAGTTTGTGGTGATCATGAAAATGAATTCTTAAAGAGATATTTATTTCTTTACTATTTTAAGGTTAAAGAGAATTAAAGAATGAATTAAAACGCAAGTAGTTTCACTTTCTAAATGCAAAATGAGGACTGAGGCTGAACATATGTAAGCAGTGGTGAGTCTATGGCATATGATGATTCATAACCATATTCTGGGCTGCATCAGGAGAAGTGTGGCCAGCAGGTCGAGGGAGGGGATTCTCCCCCTCTACTTTGCTCTTGTGAGACCCCACCTGGAGTGCTGCGTCCAGCTGTGGAACCCACAAAAACAGAAGGATATAGACCATCTGGAGCGTGTCCAGAGGAGGGCCACAAAGATGCTCAGAGGGCTGGAGCACCTCTGCTCTGGGGACAGGCTGAGAGAGTTGGGCTTGTTCAGCCTGGAGAAGAGAAGGCTCCGGGGAGACCTTATTGCAGCCTTCCAGTACCTGAAAGGGCTACAAGAAAGCTGGGAGGTGACTTTTTCCAAGGGCCTGTAATGACAGGACAAGGGGTAATGGGGTTAAATTGAAAGTGGGGAGGTTTAGATTAGATATCAGGAAGAAGTTCTTCA
>NW_010250694.1:0-27508 GCF_000690775.1 Eurypyga helias | reverse complement strand
AGGGGGGTTGGAACTAGATGGTCTTTAAGGTCCCTTCCAACCCAAACCATTCTATGATTCTATGATTCTATGATAACTGGAAAGAGAACTGAATACTGGGAGATTTCTCCACCAGGTAGTGTTGCATATTCTAACCTAAAATTTAATACTGTCTTTGTGCTCTGACTCACAGCCAAACAGTTACAATAAAACTATTCTTAGGAAGAAGTTGGGAAAAAATACATGGTAACAGCCTCATAAAATGTAATTCGCCTCACTGAAAATGTTTTATGGATACACAAGAAAAAAAAAAACCAACAACAACTTACAAACTCCAGGAGTCTCACCATGTGGGATGGGGGAGCCTGACTTTTCATTCCTTTCCACTGATAGCTAGTTATTATAGCACCAGGGCTTGGTTCCCCAGGACCTTGAACCTCATAGAATCATAGAATATTTTAAGATGGAAAAGACCTTTAAGATCATCAACGCCAACAATTAACCTAACACTGCTAATACCACCATTAAACCATGTCCCTAAGCACCTCACGTCCACACGACTCTTAAATACCTCCAGGGATGGTGGCTCAACCACCTGCTCAGGGGAACACCACTTGTGACCGTTGGCCAACTGTATTTAACTCCATTCACAACAACTCTTTGAGCCCAGCCATCCAGCCAGTTTTTTACCCAGTGAAGAGTACACCATCCAAACCATGAGCAGCCAAATGTAAGAAATAAGCCTTAGAATGCAACCAATCTGTGATAAAGCAGAGTTTTAAATTCAGTTGTTACAGGAATGCATAACTAAAGGAAGAGCCAGACTGTGAACATCATTTTCCAAATGCTGATATTTTATATAGAAGCTTCACATCATAATACCATATTGCCTATGGAAAATACATGTTAGCAGATAAGACCAAGCAACTGTACCAAGCAACTGCATCTACTCTTTGTATGCAGCAAGCTCAAGAAGGAAGACTATTAGAATACTGAAGCAAGTATTGTGGACCGGCATGTCCAATAACAGATATCCTTTCAGGACCTTTGAGCCATTACCTTCATTTTGCAGGATACTGCTTTAATTAAGGAATTGGTCAGCCCACACTTTTGAAAGAGATGTCCCATGTGAGATATTGTGGACCGGCATGTCCAATAACAGATATCCTTTCAGGACCTTTGAGCCATTACCTTCATTTTGCAGGATACTGCTTTAATTAAGGAATTGGTCAGCCCACACTTTTGAAAGAGATGTCGCATGTACAGCATTTTATGACTTGAGGTTGTAAATAGTACTTTTTACACTATTTTTTGATATACATCATGCAATGAATGTTATAGAGCTGACTAATGTTATAGTCAGCTGACCTACAAATTCTTAGGCATTATTTTTCAACCTACTTGTCAAAGGAGGTTGTCAACCTCCCTTTGTCAAAGACGACTCCATTAGGTACACTGCAGAAAGTGGCTCCCTCCACCACCTTTCTAAGGATTAAAGTATCAAGAGCTGGTGTTTTTAGGAGACAGTTGAAATACGCGTGTTGTCTGGGAGCATTGTGACCCTGCTTTTGTGTGTTAGAGCATTCTGCCGAAACGAATTATACAGGACGACAAGGAAATATTTTCAGGCAGGTAAGATTTCTCCCACACTGTGAAAAACATATGACTCACTTCATGCTAATCACACAGTATTTTTGTAGAAGTACGTGATAGAAATTTCTTCAGCTCTTGTCAGTAATTTACCTTCTTAATAAGGTGGAGCTGCTGAAAGTAACTGAGAATCAATAGGTGCTGAAAGTCAGTGAAATCTGAAATATTAATCTAATGATGAATCTTCAGCTTTACATTTTCTCCCATGCTCCCCACTCTCTCCCGACTTCCAAATTCCTTTTAGAAAACTCCAAGTATTTTAATCCCTCTTTAACAGAGGTTTCAGAAGGGCTTCTCTGCCACATCTACCTTGCTCACAGAGTACAAGGGGACCAACAATGGAAAGCATGGCTCTGCCTCTGATAATGTGGGGTGAGAGAAGTCCTGGATAGACGCACTGTGTTGAGTGTCCTGTACAGCACAGCAACCTTTTTCCCATCAAGACAAACTTTAAATGCACCACACTATGCTATTGGGAGAGAGAGTTTATTTCAGTCTTGCTGAAATCTGTGTAGAAAGTCACAAAAAGTTTACATTTTTGGAAAAAAATGTGGGGGAAAGGGTTTGCTGCTTTTTGGGTCTTTACCTTTCAGCCCACTTCATGTCTGCCCAACAGCTTGCACCCTCTTTTTCATGTATTTTTTGCATAAAAAATAAATAAGCTTGTGAAATAGCTTATGTCCTGCTTTTCTGATCCCAAATGGCATGTCTGAAGTCCACTCTGCATGCTGTAGTGCACAAGTTGACACAAAATCTGTGCTCTATCTGTCTCCCCCCAAATATCTGAAAGGTTCATAACTGCTCCTTTGGAGAGCTGATGATTTGGGTCGCGAGTCTGACTGTACTGTGGTTTATCTCACTGGAAGCACAGTGGCCTGAGGTGCTGCAGCATCTCAACTAAGGTTGTTATCTCTGTTGACCAAAACAAACCTGTAAGTCTGGATGTGGGCCTGTTGCTGGAGACTTTCCTGACAGTTTTATAAGCTGTACCTATTCATTGTGATACTCTCTCTTCATCGATAACTGCTTTGTGGATCAGAATTGAAGAGAGCTGTGTTTCAATTGCCAAAAAGTGGGAGTCCCTTTTGAGACTTCTCCCTCCTGGCGACAGTTTTTTGCTGTTTATCTTCTGCCAGCCATCTCTGGTGCTCTTTAAACCTTTAACCACCCAGTAAAAATGGTGAATATTCTTGTGCTGTGTTAGCAAGCCAGGCGGATCTTGTATGCTCCAGTGAGCACACAGCCATTGTGCTCACTCACAAGAGTGAGTGCATGGTTTGGAGAAAGGAGGGAGAAGCAAGACGTGCCTTGTTTGATGGACGTGATTGAATCAGCTCACCTGCCCTTGGATGTCTGCTGAGTATCTTCCAAGTGTTTTGTGGCTTATCAACAGGGGCACGTTATTACATGTCTTTGAGTCCACTACCTGCAGATAAATGGTAGTCAGTCACAAATCATCTCTGGACACATCCTCATGGGTCCGACTGGTGCCTCCCAGCTCACTAGTTCAGACACAGCATCACTCCAAAAGATCTGTTCTACTCCCAGCGAAGAGATGTTCCACAGACCTCTACTCTGGGGTTAACACACAGCCCTCTAACACAGGAGTTAGAGGTCTCTGTGCCTATGGCATAGGTAGTCTGAGTCACATAACCCTCGTGGGCAATTAGGCGACACTTGCGAAAGAAAACATTACCCATATGATAATGTTCCAGGGAACAAAGTGTTCATTCATTTATAAATCTGTTAGCACAATTCTTGAATAATAATTGAGATTTTGTGTGTGTGTGTGTGTCTTTGCTGTGATAGTAGTTTTCTTGAATTTCACTCCAGCTTATTAGAAATTAGTTTCCATCCTGTAGAAATTAAAAGCTCTGCAGATTCATTTGAGAAATGCAATGTGCTACATCCTGGAAAAAAATAATGATCAGGAATTCACACAGTTACTGATACTGTTTGGAATAAATGGAGAAACACAATTTTACTTATAAGTTTAAGCAGTGGAAGCATTTCTGTATCAGCAGCTAATTCAAGACAGTAGAAAAGGATGTTGATGCAACAAAAACACGCAAGCTATATGTCTCTGAAGTCTCTTCCAGATCAGAAAGCCACTTATCTCTAAATCTTCTCTTATTCTCTTTGTGGAAATATCATCTTGGTTTCTGAGTCAGCCAAGACCACCCAGGTTGATTTAATCATGAAACCCAATGCATCTCACTGACAATTTCCACAGCACTAAAGGAGTCAGACCCCTTCATCAGACCAATTATTGCAGCCCCAGCTTCAAAATCTAGGTGAGAGCTCATCTCAGAATCAACAATCTGGATGATTCTCTTCACTGCACAAAAATTAAACCACTTCCATGCAATTCATACAACCTAGTATTTATAAATGAGATGTAGCTGATAAAACAAAACCTTGCATTTCCATGGCATTGGCATGTATTACTTCCCTCTCTCTCTGCCCCCAAACCAGTAATCTGTTGGGGTTTTCTTTGTTTGGGGTTTTTTGTTTGTTTGTTTATAATTCTTAATTAAAACAAGCAGGAAAAAAAAGACATATTTCTTAGCTGGAGGGACAAATTCACCTAACATTTCTTCTTTATTGTGTGAAACAGTTTTTATTCCTACTTTCCAGTATATACTCTCCGAGTCTTGTCCAGAGAACAGTAATTCCCAGCCATGCCTTCTTTCCCTTGATTTAGAAAAGAGGTTGGAAGAACCCTACAGAAAGAAACTCTGCCTTTGTAACAGAGATATGGAAATTTCTGTGTTATACAGCTGACTGGGCATTTAAGAGTTTTGGCTCATCTTGCTCTTGAACTGTGGCTTATTAGAGTTAATTGATGAACAATCTGTCAAAGAATGAGGCATGAAAATTCCTCCCTCTCACATTATCTCAAGCTTTTTTCTACAGTTTTTGTTCATTTATCTTTTGTTATATGGAAGACTCATCAGAGATATGTACTCTGAATCAAGGTTCATGTGAGTCATCACATTAGCCACACTACATAGTAGTAGTGGAGGTGGAAAAAGAAAAGTGGAAGAGAGGATTTGAGAAACTGGAGCCGAAGGTAAAAGCCCTGAGGCACCTCAAATTCTCCAAAAATGCTGCCAACTGGAAACATCACTGGCAAGATTTATGCCTATTCATGACTGCAAATAGACCTTCTGGAAAGGAAGACATGCAAAAGGTAGCTATTTTTATTTTAATATTAATGGGTTGGACACTAGATTTAATAGCTATGTTTAAGTGTAGACATTCACAGATATTTGAAGAATATTGTGCTCTTAGAAAGAATGATGCATCTGAAAGATATGAGCTTGATAAGAGAAGCTCCAAGGGAGCAACTGCTGCATCATTTAAAACAAATTTGAGATTGTGGAGTTGAATATACAGTTTTGGATATTTTGCAGAATCTGAGCACAGATGGGGTATTAGGGACTCACAAGACAAACAAAACTGCTAAAGCTCCTTTTTTAAGATGAGGAAAAGCTGTCAATTTGACAGGGTGAAAAAAATAGCTGTTCAGAAGAAAAACAGAATACTGCATAGTGGACTGCAAGATCAGCAAAATCCAGCAGAACAGTCAGAGGAAAAACAAAATCACATATCCTAATAAAGGATTTGCAAAACACATATTAGATAGGTTTGCAAAGAAGCATGATAAACAAAGTGAGAGTTAGTTTTGAGAAAAGCCACTATGCCTGTGAGAAGCAGTTACCTTGTAAAAACGTTCAAAAAAGGAAAGAATGCACTTAAAGAAAGGGATTCCTAGTCCACTTAGAGAAGCAGAAATCTTTGAGAGCTGTTCAAGATACAGGTACATCCAGTGCCTAGGTATTACTTTGAGGACAAGTAAAACCCTTATAAATACACTACTGGGGCTCAAATACACGGGGTATTGTGCAGAGAAAATTGCATTTGTTGGAACAAAGAGATAAACCTTGGATCTTAAAATGGGAAATCATTCTTTGTGATTCTAAGTCTCCTAGCTGTTTAAAAAAAAAAAAAACAACACCAAGAAATAGTTAAAAAAAAAAAAGTTTGAAGTTCTTTCTGCAAACAGATTGCCTGTTATTAAGTGGGAACACAGCTACATCAGGGCTAGGAACAGTCTCACCCAACCTGAGGTGTCTGCAGTGTAGACATCTACATATGAGCTAGCCCACTGGATCGATCTCCATGAAATAGAAAGGAAAAATACCTCCTGTATTTCAACTGATGCATTTATTTTATGTGTCTGCATCAGAATACGGTGAATTGTGCCCTCGAGTTGCTCATTTCTCTCTGCCCATTGGGACACTAAAAGATAGTGATGGACACATGAAGTCAAATCCCACTGAAGGTCTCAATGACAGGATTTGTGCTTTAGGAGGGCTGAACCCCAGAAAGTTGCAGTCATCCTGTTTTCTGTATTCAGCAGCTTACTGTCCCACATGCAGGTATTCTTAGGGAAACAGTACATTGTGTGTCCAACATCAGGCTTGCTTTTATCCACTGGGGGGGGAAAAAAGCATGTATCCGTATCCAAAATTATGGTGGGTTAAACAAACCAACTCCTGTATGAATATACATTTGCTAGCAATGTAGAAAAAGGGATACCACTTCTGGCAATGAGACATGATCATCACAGTCTGATTACTGTCCTTGTGCTGTACGAAGTCTGATCTGAAGGTAGTTGGCATCGCAAGCGAGTGGGACGTGGAAGCGTGCATGTTCCCTCTCCTTCTCCCATACCAGCAAAGACACTGGCTGCACCAGTGAGGCACCCAGGTGAGCAGCCGTTGTTGGAGGAAGCACACTGATCCCTGAAGCCTCCACCCAGCATAGCATAGTGTACCTCTGGGGTGCTGCTGTCTCACCCATAGGCTGGCTGTACATAAAGAAAGAAGTCCAGTATGGAGATTGTGGGCTTCTACAGGCAGATGTGTACCTGGGCTTTGAGGGACATGCTAAGCCAGGCTGGACAGTCTCACAGTCTGCTCATTTCTTCTGTTTGGCTGCTCTTTCATCCAGTTGCTTATCTACGGCAGATAAACCTGCTCTGTCAGTATTGCTTGCCTCCACACAAATGTTTTGGGTACTGAATTAATTCAAAATATAAAATGAGAGCAGCAGTCATCCAGCTTGACAGTCACATGAATGATTACTCATATGGTCAAATGGGATATAAATTAACTCACTTTTCTGGAGTGTATTGAGCTGTTTGTATTTCCTGGAGGGTTAGGTTTGTAGTCAGAGCAAAAGAGCTCTTAGACTTGGGGGGGCACAACAGGGCAGCTTCTTGTGGGATGCTTTATGTTTATCAGGGTAAAGCTGTCAAGCCAGGATTTACAGTGCATCATTGGAAAAGATGAGTTTTCCTTGCATTTATGAATTGGTAAATCTGTTTCCAATAACAGGTGATAATGAATCACCACATGAAGGTCAGGATCAGCCATTTTGTAATCTGTCATGTTTTGGAGAAACGTGGTGTTTTGCTGCCCCAAGTAAGAATCTTGCACTTATCTTTACTATGACTGTGTGTCCCCAGGACTGGAAGAATTTTGAAGATGCTGGGTGCAAAACTCATTCGATAAAAGTGTCTTTCATTACCCCTGTATTTAGAAGTGTACATGAGGGAAGGATAGGTAACAGCTTTATTGGTCCATTCAGCAAAGTTTGTAAAAGCGCTGCTTGCAAAGGTGATTAAGTCTAGTCTGCCAGGCTCAGTTGGCCTGGGAAACAGCTGTGGTGGTGTCGGATCTGACCGTGTCTTCAAAGCCTGTTCCCCAGGGAGTGGGTGAAGCCAAGCGTGTGCGTGAGCGAGTGTGAGGCAGCAGCTGAGGCAGGGACCTGGGCTCCTCCCTGCTGACTCTTCAGTAGGGACAGTATCAGCAGGAGGGTGACCAGACACCTGGAGGCTTAGAGCCCTGGCAGCAAAATCTGCCTAATGTTATATGAAAGCCTTGGGCTATATCTGTGTAAGAACCAGGGCTAATGTTGGTTGGAATGGTTCTCTGCAGGTTTCTTCTCCAACCTCCTTCTTGAAGATCACCAGCATTAAAGTGTGTCTCAAAAAGTATAACAAAGGTTATCGTGGGGTCTTTTATTATATATTGCATTCAAACAGGAATTCAGGAAACTTCTATATTTCACATGAGTAAAAATTTTCAGGGATTCCCTGAAAAGAACTAATTCTTTCCCAATACTCCTTACCTTAACTGTTTAGCCCCAGAGTAGGGTAAGGAGGCATCAGGTATCTCTCTGCATATTTTGGCTCAGTCCCAGTAGAAAAGAATGTAAAATCATTGAAGCTTATGATAAATTCTTTATTATATGTCTGCAGAGCATCATGTCCAAAAGAGATTTACTCTCAGTGGGGATCTTGAAACAGAACTGATAATAAAAGATAATAATTAACTGGAATTTTTGAATGTGGAATTTGGGCCTATGGGATCTCTCTCTCGTGCTTTGTTACACTGATGGAGGTGTTTATCTGCCATTTATATTTTTCAGAGGATAAAACCTAGTAGTATTCAGACAAAGAAATCTAAATTGTGAAGGGTAAGTCTTGTACCATCTTGTGCCTTCCAAAACACATGAATGCCTTGCAAGTGTCTGAGGGAGAGCTAGTGCATTCTAAATGGAGAAGTCTTTATCCAAATAGTGTCTTTTCAGAGTCAAAAATATTCAGGGAACACTTGAAGTTGTTTTGAAACTGTCATGTTTTTTACAGAAGGGTTAATCAAAGGACAGCTTGTACCTGTAGATTTTTCCTCCTGTACAACAGATACAATTCACAGTACTTACACTGGTTTAGGTAAGTTTAACTTTAATTACAAGTGAATTGGTGCACATGTTGTGCATTCACAACTGCTCGGGGCTAAGCAGTTGCATGGGAATAGCAATTTCAGCATAACTGTTCCAGAATAACTATCTGCATAAAGATGTTTACTTGGGAATAAATATTCAGGCATGAAATACCTACTGTCCCTGACCTTCATAACATATATTAATCTGACTTAACTGCCAGATGTAGACGGACACGAAAAATAAAATTCTCATTTTCCATCCAAAGGTTGAATAAAGGTTGGAGACACACTTAAGTATTTAGTAAGAAAAGCGTATCTTTTCCTTAAACTGAGCTGCTGCATCAGGTACATACTGTGCCTTGTCCTTAGCTTAAATATATGGCAGTGAGTAAACCTTTGAAGTCACTGCGTAACCTCACCTCTGTATTTAGTCATTGCAAGTTCCTGTCCACTTCTGCTTTGAACCTTCCAGTGATCTGGACAACAATGTCATCCTTTTCTGAAGCGTGTCCTTCAGAAAGCTTAGGGTAGAGTTCCAAAGCATTTTTCCCAGGCTCTGGGTCCCCAAGAAAAGTGTGGGTTTTTCCCTTGCTTTGTTTTAATTCCATACCATACCATACCACTGTCTCTCTTGAACCTTTTGTAACTCGATTGGCACAAGAGCAGGGAGGAGGAATTGTGATGCTCAGGAGATTACACCATGAGTGAGAGGAGGTTTGAAATTAGTAGGAACATTCATTTTGACCCCTAAAATCTTTACAGTCTTTTTACTTCTTTGACCAAGGAATTTCTGTGTTCCTTAGACTGCAGATTCTGCTGCTGTACATGGCTCATTGCTTTTTAGCCCAAGAAATTATAATGGTCCCATTAGTAGAAAGTTATATTAATTTTATTAGATTGTTATTCAAGAACATTAGAAAATATAAATGTCTTTTTATGGTCCTGTTTTTTTAAGATGCTTTCTATTTTATCTAACAAGGATCATTAACACTAAGAGAACAGTTTTGTTTTCTTGCACATGTTGCCAAAGAAGTTGTAATATTTCAGGTATATTACACAGAACCCATTAAAATGAAACACCTCACTTTTAAAAGCTCATAGTACCCTCATCATTATACATGCCCAAATTTTGATACTCTTACTTTCAATAAATATGAATTGAATATATTATTCTGGAAACTGTGACATTAAGAATAATGGAGTAGTTTACATAGCAATATACTGCTTGCCAGCAATAAGGATACCTGAACTGGTCCCTGTATGTTGGCGATAAAATAAAATAGGAATACTAATGTAGGCTTATGCTAAAATAAAATGTGCCATCAGACATTATGTGTCATGGGAGATAAGCCTGCTTTCCACTTTTCCAGAAGGCTGTTAACCTCATCTTGCGGGACTAAGGCATTTGTCCACATCTTTTCTGTGTTTACCACAGAGGTCACACTCCATTATATTGTTCATCTGAGCAAGAGTGGTAGATGTTAGCCTGGTATTTAGGGCTAGGAGGGGATCTAAACAGAGATAAGTGGACACTTTATGAGCAGAAACAGCCTGTTCTAGGCGTACACGTACCAGCCCATCACTTCTGTGTGCGAATAAAAGACCCATAATTGGTATCATTTTATATAATGGACTGTTTTTCATTTTGTCTTCAGCTGCAGAGACATTAATTTTCTTAAGCTGCAGTGATGTGACAGGCTTTTGTGCTTAGGTGAGCCTGAAGTGCTCCAGAGGCCAGGGTCTCCAGGGAGAGGATTGCCTCTCTCCATTTTCCCTTGTCAAGCATGCAGAAGTCATATGCATGTTATTGATTTCCATTCATTCCCTCTCCTCCACTGGCTTATTCTCATGCCGCCTTGAAGTCCGTGCTGGCCCTGCAATGTTTTCAGCAGGTCCCTGTACAGGCTTCCATGTCATCCACACGACACTCAAATGTCCTTTGGCTGGAGAGGACTGTGCTTGAGTAAACCTCCAACGAACACAGGTGTTTTCCAACTGTACCCCAGCAACCTGAGAAGAGATCTGTGTGTGAATCTCAGCCTTCAGAAAAAAAAGCAGCAGGAGGTTGAAGAGAAACAGAAACATGGATTGGGGAGTTAATCTGTTACAGCAAGAACAGTCGGAATGGGATGGCAGTGAGAAATCTGAGCTAATACCTAATAGATGACTGTTAGTCTTTACTGTAACCAAGGTCAAACCCACAGCCTGACTCACCATGGGAGTTGTCAGAGTGAATTTTCCCCCTGGTTCGGTATCTCTGTTGGATCCAACAGTAGAGGCTCAAACCCGACTTTCTTATCGCTCATCCCCAGGTTCCCCTTCTCCCATTCAATGCAACTGCCTTACTCACCTAGTAAGGCAGGGAGGAGTTGTCCCTCCCTGCCCAGCCAGTGTGGAAGCCCCGCACCCCACCCCTCTCTGTAACGTGGGAGGGACAGCACAAACACTGTGCTTAGCAGCTGGGATGCCTTCCCAAGCTCCTCGAATAATGCACCTGATTTTTCAGTGTAGGTGTTTGCATGGTCGGTTCTTTTCTTCTAAGTGAGTTGGCTTTCATCCGTGATCAGATGACGTGACCTTTGATAAAGAGATCTGAGGGCTGTGTTTGCCAGCAGGACACAGCGTGACACACATGCTGTTTTTAAACTGTGCTGTGGTTGGTTTCTTTCTGGCCCTGGGTACATAAAAGAAGGAGAACTCACAGATTTGACTGACATGCTTGATAATTCTTTTTAAGTAGAGCTATGTATTAAAAAACAAACAAAAAAATCCCCTAGTTCCCTACTGATAAACACACTTCCATGTCTGTGAGTCTGTGCAGGAGCAGGCATTGGACACAAGCTTTCTTTCATCATGGGTTCATGTCTTCCAGATACTGCTGGCAGACTCTCACAGTTTTCATCAGATTTCTTTTAGGCACCGGAAACAACAGCAGCTGCTGCACACTGAGCATTGTTGATAAAACCATCAAACTTGCTGGCATTTTTCTAAGTATTGCTCTCGGTGGAGACAAGAAAACACACAAACAGAAACCTGGGTGGTGGTTTGCAGATACGCTGGTCCTTTTCAGCAAAGAAGCACAGAAGAAGGCAGGCCATGCGGAGAATTGGATACTAGAAGGGGTTTTGGGAAGTCCTGGTTGGGGAATGGTCTACAGACTGTATGAGCCCCAGGGCTGGCCACCAAGCAGCCCTTTGGCAGCAGACCCCACATCACTGATGGACACCTTCATGTCTCAGACCCAAATGTGTCATTTTGGGTCTGAGAAAAACGAGAACCAAGGGCCAAGAGAGTCTGTGCCTAAAAGAAAAAGACAGCAAAGAAAGTAGAGGGTTGGAGGCAAGAAGAGAATAAATGAAGCCCAGGAAGAGAACGAAAGTGCAGAGAGATGGAGACAGTAATCCAGGAAGCCATAGCACCTTCTTCTTATGCCCCTTTAGTCAAACACCCTGTCTCTTCCTAGCCTTTCTTCTTCATTTTGGCTCTTTAAAATGAGTTTAAGAGCTCTAGCTAGGAGATTAGGAAAATCACAGTGAATCCAGAAGTCCAGGGCAGATTTTCCCTCTACCTTTTTCATATTTTTTTGATATCAAAAAAAAACCCCGACCAGAACAAAAAAGTCTGGGTTAAAATGACATAAAGGGACTTCTGCTGGAAAATAACTGTTGATAAGCCACTGATGCTCTAAAGAGTCTGTGGGCTGCTGACAACAGCATTGCTCAGGCATGTCTAAAGCCGTGTGCTGTCCGTAGCAGACATACTATTAGCAGATAAAATGCACACTTGCCGAGATGAACTAGATCAGAAATCTAATCCAGAACGACATGCTTCTAAGACTTTGCATTAAAAGTTAACTGCAACTGTCCATTCCTCAAGCCCATGCGGAAAAAGAAAAGCATGATAAAACAAGATTTAGGATCTATTCCTTGTGCCCAGAGACTGTCGTTTTCTGCCTCTGAATGTAGTGCTTTCTGAGGTCTGTTCACCAAGGCATATTGAGATGCCTGACTCAGAACTGATCATGGAAGCTCTGCATAAGCAGTGAAGTGCCTCAGCCTTTATTAGAAAACAATTACTAATGAGGATGAATTTTCTACTCTGTGGGACCCACAGGGGCTGTATGTTGGCCCAAGTGGAGCAGTTCAGCTGCTCTTTCCTGTTTATGACTCCCTTGACGGGTACTCTTGTGGTTGCGAGCTTAGCTGTGGAGTTGGCAGGCTGTTCTTTCTTAGTTCTTCATGCACATGACATGCCCTGAGACTGGAGCAACGATCTCACTCAAAAATCTTTTGCAAACTCCAGATCCATGGGACTTGCTAAGAAGTTATCTTTCCAGCTTTCTTTGAGCACATTTGTAAAAAATAGGTATACTCTTGTGAAGCAAAACAAAAATATGCAAATTAAAATACAGAACCTGGAAGACAGAGCACTGGGTATGGTAGGAGCCTCAAGGCAGTGTGTCAAAAGTGATGTACTTTTCTGTTTCCAGGTGGAGTGATTGAACTTCTCATTGTTACAGGTTCCCCCAGGAAAGATGAAAGACAAAACGCATTTACAGTAAGAATAGGAGTTTCATACAGGAGTAAACAAAATACAGAGTTTTTCATGGGGGACTAATTTCATTCTGGCAAAGTCTCTAAAGAGTTATTCTAGGAGATCCTTTGCTTGTCACTCATAACCTGCATTAATCTACTCATGTATGTGCCATCTTGCCTGCTGTAAATACTCCTGGGCTTTTGCACTTGACTGTAGGGCTGTATCTTGAACTAACAGCCATGCTATTACAAAGGCCTCTGGAGAGAGATTTCTTCATTCAGGAATGTCATTGCAGTGTATTTATTTTGCTTGCCACCATGTCCTTTAATGTACCTTTACCAATTGTAACTGCCAGTGCAGATTTACCATTTGACTGGCTATGCTCTGCTAATGAGTAAGTGGTGATGACCAAGTGTCCATTTCCAAGGCAAATGCACAAGAAAACTGAGATCCTCAGACGGAAAATGGCACAGCCAGAGAAGAGACACTTTGCTGGCTGAAATGGTTTACTGCTTTGCCTGCTGTGCTGGCTTTAGTAATGTCACTTAGATACCCTCCAGTAATTTCTCATTCCCATGAAGGTGAATATCAGTACACAAACAGGAGTTACAGTTTGTGCAGTTTACTGTGAAAATAAGGTCTGGTTTTCTTTTTCCCCTAGACCTGCTAGTAGCAATGGAATTTCCTCGTCAGGAATATATTTACTATGGAGGCTAATTGGGTTCTATACCACAAGAATATTTTTTCAGATAGGTTTGTCTTTGTTGCTTTTAACAGGCTGAGATTTGCTGACTGTTCACATTTCTAAGGGCAGGGCATCTGCCCATGTCACAGTGACAACTCCTCAGCTGCACTATATGTCTTTGGTTAATGTGTCACCGCTTCCCTGCTCTGTGAGATGGCTACGTGTGAAGAGATAATGGTGTGAATCCTGCCTCCTCAGCTAGCAGTGTCTTGGGGTCTCCAAAAGTCCTGAAAGTAATTTTGTGAGTGCCTGCATTTACTGAATTAGACACGGGGACCCTCTGTCTTGCTTTTACCTGGAAAGGTAGTCAGATCATAGGTCCCAGGAGAGAAGATCAGCAGTTTTTAAACGGTGAAATCTAGCAGTGCTTCTTAGGTCAGGAATTGGATGCCCATCTCCTGACTTAACATTCAAATACAGTTCAGCAATGCACAGGCAACCTCCCTCACCGGCTCTGCTTTGGAAGAACATCACTTGTTTTTCTATCTTGCATCTGTGAGCAAGAGGATACATATAGTATGCTCCGGATGATCAACTTACCAGCAAAATGTTCTGGAAATTTTTAATCTCCAGGTTAGTTGTGCTGGCATGTTGTACATATGTGTGATACTTAAGTCAATCACAGCATTATCTTCATTTATTCCATTTCTTTCCAGGCACTTTTGGGCAGACACAGAAGGCCTTGGTGATGAACTGCTATTGCTTTCTTCAGGGCAGTAGTCTGGAAATGTCATCTACTCAAAGACCCTACAAGTTTTACTGCTGGGTTTTCTGCAATGCAGCAGTGTGCTTTGGTTTGGATTCCAAACAGTGTTTTTGACTGCTTCCATCTCTTTCTTATTATCCAGTGTGTGGCGAGGTAGCTGCTTGCTTTACCTAGAAGAGATTGCCAGTATTTTTAACATCCTGTACAAAGAATATGATTTTTTTTCTCTACTGGAGTTATCCTGAGTCGGTGAAGGGCATTTAGCAGTAAATTTTTGTAGTGCTTTGCTTAAACTGCTACCTTAATGTTTTACAGATCATGGACTCTGTTTCTTTAGTAAAAACAACTGCTTTCTGCATTTGTTTGGTTACTCTGTGAAGCAGGTGACACACCACTGAATCGTTCATATCTTTTCAGATGCAATATGCTTAGACAATATATTTCAAACAACTCTTGGCAATCTCTTAGTAGTTCAGTTGTGGAGGAGCCAAAATTCTCGATGTGCTTTGATATTTTTGTTTTTTCCAACTATCCTACCGATACCTGTTCCAGTTTAGGCATTAGGCTCTGTAGCTGAAAGAAGACATATCCTTGTTAGCTTCTGCCTGAGGCTCCATGCTGCAAGACTAAATTCAGGTTCTTTAATATTTTGCTGTGGGTTTGTAATCACGCTCCCCACTGTTTGACCTAACATTTCTGTGACTTCACTTCCTTTTCCTGTAGAGAGTTTTTTTTGTGACCATGTAGATCCTTTACGGTGTGCTCAGCTTCCTATATAACTTACAAAGGTCTAGAGACAAAAGCAGAGCAAAAGCACAAACAAATGGAAAATGAGAAGTCACCTTCTACCCCTCTGGCTGTGAAATCTCATCCTTTGGGCCTGTGCTTCTGAGGTTTTATGCACTAACTGGTCTGTTCTTCTTGCTGGAGTCTTTGGTATAACAAATATTTTCATACAACCACTACTCCATGTGACTTCATATGTAGAACCTTCTTCTTTTCTCTTTTTATTTTGTTTCTATGAGTTCATAATTTTGTGTTGCTCATCTTCCCTTGCTTGTATTTTTATAGAAACTTACGTTAAGTTCCCTTGCTTGTGTTTGTACATTTTGGCGTTATTTTCTGTTTCCTCCGGCTACTGATGAATCATGTCTCCAGTTATTAGCAACTCCATCTTTTCTCTGCATTAGAATGGAAGCTTGTCCAGTAGCTGTGCATGGCCTAATCCTTGTGACGAAGTTTGTGAATAGTCTGTGACCATTCTTACTTGACTTCCTTTAGCTTGCATGCTGTTGGATAATTTGTATTGTACCCTTGAGGTGAATTAAACACATTTGCACTTAAATATTAAACAAAAAAAAGAAAGAACAATGCATTGGCAGAACTGCCATAAGTGGTTCTACAAGGAGTCTGCAAAGATGCATCATGAGACTATTCCTTATATACACTTGAACCAGCACCAACCCTGTGACCACTGGCATGGAATGCCTCAGCCTGGTATTGAATTCATCCTGCAAAGCCAGTTCTGCTGCCTAAAGGTGGCTCTGAGCCCTCCCATTCCAAGACCACTACAAGACAATGCTGCTCTGGTTCATCTCCTCACTGGGAGTCATTGTGTCTGGCTTTTCTGCTTCCGGACAGTTTAACCCCTTCTGCAGCTAGGCCTTCTTGCCCTCCATGCCACGTCATTACTTGGTCACAAATTACCACTGCTGAGCAGTTACAATTTGAATTTCTCTTTCACTGCCTAGTCCATATCAACCACTGCAATCTAACAACCTTGCCATCAGTTTTGTCAGTTACAGAAATACAGTGATAATAATTTCTTGATCATGAATTTTAAAAATACAGGTTTTCAACATACAGCTGTTTTGTGCATTGAAAATGCTTTTGGAGAGCTGTGTGAATACCATCATGAGCACTTGTGACCTTTTCCTAGCATAGCAGGGCACTATCATTTCCCATATTGAAGGTAGCATGACTACTCATTTTCTACTCTTACGTTCTGCCCCAATGTGGTTTATTTTTGAAAGTGATTAAAAGACTGTACAGTTGTCTAAGCATGACCTGAACGTTTCTGCTTCTTCCATTACTACATAACAAAACAGAGCCATGAGTCTTACTCCTATGACCTTTCTAGTTGGGTAGTTCCCTCCTTACTCCTAGTGTTTATTTCAAGATGGTGCAAATCATCACCATTTTCATCAAATCTAGAATAGGAAATTGATGTACTAACTTAAGTAATTTTCTCTCTGTGCTTCCCCACTCCTTTCTGCTTTCTTCCCCATCTGCCATCCCCACCCAATATATTTGGTTTCTAATTTCATATACACTTCTGAGATCATGTTGAGCCTCATCAATATAACATTGCAGCTTGCTTCTTTCACTACATATACTACATTCTTCCATTAAGTGCTTCCTAAAAGTAAAGTTTTTTCCCCCTTGGTCATTTCCTTATAGAGAGATTTGAACGAGATGGATGTGTATGTATGATTTAAGAGAAGAAATGAGAGTTTTGTCTGTTGGTAGTGACAGTATTACTCCTTGAAGCATCACATTGGCATATAAATGCTTCAGTTCAGCCATGAATATCTACCGATACATTGTAAAACTTGTAGTTTTACATCTATCAGTCAATAAGTAGCTGTAAGTGAGCTGTTGTTTCTGAATCCTGAATAACATATACCCACACATCTCTATCGCTCTTCCTTCCCTTCCCCTTTCAGTGTGTGCTGCAAAAACACAAGAATATACTTAACAGTCAACTTCAATTCAATGTTTTAGCTTTCTGTATCAAAAATTTTGGAATCGGGGGTCCATATTCTTTAAAAAATGAGCAATTGCTGAAGGCCATCTCTTTCTGATCAGAGTGAGGTAACTCAGGAGTCTCCTTATGAATGTCTCATAAATAAGCTTTAAAAAGAAAGATTCTGGTTTTGTTCTTAAAGTAAGCAGAATCCACTAAAGCAAACTCTTTAAGCATCTTTATATTTTAAAATATAGTGTGTTGCCAAGAGAAAAAAAAAAAGTGCATCTCTGCCTCTTTATAGTCACTGCATATAATGAGTCATCTACTTAAATGTCAGAGCAGATGCTTGAAATACAACTGAATGCTGGGGAGTGGCTTTGTACCAGTTACCTATAGCACCGTGACTTGATATGGTAGTTGCAGAGTTTAAATTCCCTCTCCTTTAGAACAAATAACCAGACACCCTTGAGTAAAGTTCACATTTCGAGTCTCTTCTGTCTCCTGACACTCTCATTTCTTTCAATGTGGAAATTAGAGGTCTCCCAGAGAAATAGTATTATCCTAGAGCACAAAGAAATCACAAGTTTGTTCTTTGGTGTGATGAACCCACATTTTTAGGAAGACCTTGAAGTGACATTATAGACAACTGGACTCCTAAATCACAGTTTGCTTTTTCTTTCAGAAATCCTCAGGTTTGAAATTAGTTTCTTCTCTTCCTGTTGCAAGGCTGTAGGCACTTGGCACTTCTAGCACATATATGAGACATAAGACAAAGATGTGAGATTGCAATTCAATTTATTTGCTTATCAATAACAGTTCCCTATAAATAGCATTTATTCTGCTGTGGAATGAAAATTACTGTATTATCATTATGGAGTGTAATTGTTTAAGCCAATTGTAATTTTTTTCATCAACAACGTTGTTCTTTGAGATGAGAAAAGCTTTTATTTATGATAACAAAGGGTTGAAGTGATGAGGTGTAGGAAATATCTCACAGTATTTTAGGAAGAGCTAATGGCCTCAATGGAAAAAAGTACTAATCCTTTGGGTGATATTTAAATGACCATTTTTCTATGTCCTAATTTAAGTGGCTTTTTACTCATCTAAAACTCCAAGTATTTTTAATTTGAAATCAAAGTTTATGTGTTGATACTGAAACAGTCTCAAGTGCTGTCTTCCCACTGCATCTGCAGTCAACTAATTTCATTCAGTTCTTTGCCTCCCTAAAGTGATGTGCTGAAGAAGGCGAGGTGATACCCACTCCAATGGGATTTATAATACTGTGATTCAAACAGTTTTCAGGGAGCAAATGACTTGGCTCTAGGCATTCCTTAAATCCCTGAAGGATTGATGCTGTAAGTCTTCTGTTAAGGGAATCAGAGCTGGCAGACTCTAAAACTCAGCAGAATTAACATTCCAGCACAATACAGCTGCCTTTGGTTGGGTCTAAGACCCCTGGGGTTGCTCCAGTCCAAGTCCACTAGATGCAACTGCTGGATTATTGGCACCCACACAAAAATGAACTTTACTCATATAGACACGAAAAACAGACACAGCCTGATCCTGTTTCTCCCTTTGACTGCTGAGGTTATGAGTTTGCTGATGACCTCACGCACATGTACACACACACATCCGTCCCTCTAGGAGCCAGCAGTAGACACTCAATTTATTTACTGGCTGACCCCCAAGCCATGCAGTTGCTGGGCTGCAGACCTATGGGCCCCTGTGAGCTGTGGTCCTATCTTCAGTTGCTGGACCTCAGACCTCTCACCCTGCTTACAATATAGTCCACCTTAAAGCTCACTGGCAGTTACGCACAAACACATACACAGGCTGGGGAGCACTCAGAAAGAAAAAATCACAAATAGGTTTTAATAAGGTGTGAGAGCCTGTGGTGAAGTGCCAGGCTTGACCAGACAAATGTAAAGACCAGCAGCTCGCTTACCCATGACAAACCCTGATTAATCCCCCTCGTCTCCATTTCCCTATGCTTGCTGAGGCATTTCTTTTCCTTCCTTTTCTCCTTCCTCTAAATGTTCCATAATACATCTTGCAGATTCCCACAGTCCCATTAAAATATCCCATAATTAATTTTATATAATACCACAAGCCTCTCAAATCTAGAACTATAGAACGTCCCATATTGGAAGGAATTTTGAAAGATAGTCTGTTTCAACCTTTTGTGGGAAAGGGAAAATAGATGAGATGATCTAGGATCCTGTCTAGTCGTGTCTTGAAACCTTCTAGTGATGGGGGTTCAGCCACATCTCTGGGGAGGTTGTTCCAGTGAATGATTGTACTCACCATTAAAAATGTCTTTCTTATGTCAAGATGAAACCTCTCTCAACCTACCTGCTGCCCGTTGTCTTCTCCATGTGGCTCGTGAAGAGAGACCCTCTGTCCTCTTTTTTGCAGGCACCCTGTAAGTACTGGAATACTTAGATGAGGTCCTCCTGAGCCTTCCCTTCTCCAGGCAGAAAGGACCTAACTCTTCAGTCTTTCCCCATAAGGCAAGTTCTCTGACCATGTTTGCGGCCCTTCTTTGGACCCTGTCCAGTATGTCTGTCTTTTTTTGAATTGTGGGGGCCAAAACTGGACAAAGTACTCCAAGTGCATTCTGATAGGTGCTGGGTAGAATGGGATGATCACGTCTCCATTTCTGTGTGTAATGTCCCCACGGATGCAGCCCAGGATCTGATTTGCCTTTGTTGTTGCACTGTTCTGCACTGCTGACTCATGTTCACCAGGACTCCCAGGTCCCTTTCAGCAAGGCTGCTCCCCCAAATCCTAACCTGTGTTGGGTTCTTTGGTTATTTCATCCCAGGTGCAGCACTTTACACTCGTCTTTGTTAAACTTCATACAGTTCTTGCTTGCCCACCCTTCCAGCCTGTCCTGATCTCTCTGTAAGATGGCTCTCCCTGGAAAGCAGCTTGGCAGAAAAGGACCTGGGGGTCCAGGTGGACACCAAGTTAAACATGAGCCAACAGTGGCCCCTTGCTGCAAAGAAGGCAAATGGAATCATGGGCTTCATTAGGCAAAGTAACACCAGACTGTTGAGGGAGGTGACCATTCCTTTTTATTCAGTGCTCGTGAAGCCACACCTGGAGTACTGTGTCCAGTTCCGGGCTCCCCAGTATAAGACAGACAAGGTGGTATTGGAGAGAGTTCAACAAAGGACCACAAAGAGGATTAAGGGACCGGAGCACCTCACGTATAAGGAAAGGCTGAGAGCGCTGGACTGTTCAGGCTGGAGAAGAGAAAGCCAGGATGGGTCTTCTTAATGTTTATAAATATTTGAAGGGGCGGTGCAAAGAGGATGGAGCCAGGCTCTTTTCAGAGGTGCCCAGTGCCAGCACCAGAGGTCATGGGCACAAACTGAAACACAGGACATTCCCTCTGAACATCACAAAACACTTTCTTCCTGTAAGAATGAGTGAGCACTGAGGTTGTGGGGTCCCCATCTTTGGAGATATTCAGAAACTGTCATGGCATGGTCTTGGGCAACTGGCTCCAGGTAGATCTGCTTGAGCAGAGGGGTTGGACCAGATAACCTGCAGAGGTCCCTTCCAACCACAGTCTATGATTCTGTAATTCCATCACAGAGGAGGTCTCATCTTATGGATCACAAATACAGTCTCAGCCTCATTTAGTTTGACTTTGGCCCTTAACTAAGTTCAAATTTCCTCAAGCTAAGGAAAACCCAATACCCTGACCATCTCCTTTTGGGGCAAGTGCAACAACTTTCGGACTAATATACAAAGTCTATTGTATCATTGCATCTTTCTCTGCCTCTTTTGTTAACAAGCATTCTCTGAAAGGTCTCATTGTTTCCATTGTAGCCTGCAAAGCCCATAATACAGGTCCAGCTCAGGTCCATATTTAGACATACTCTGTAGTTAGTTTTTCTTGCTTGTTGGTTCTTGGTATCTTTGTTGCTCAGTGTCAAGAAGTTGTGAATCCTTCTGTATAATTAGGAAGAACTTAAGCACCTTATTTATTTAATGTAGAGTAGTAGATGCTTTAAATTACTGTTGAGAAGAACCAACATCTCTTCAATGAGTGTTTAAGGAAGCTAAGTGCCTCACTTAGGCACTCTGAATTTCTGAGCATTGCAACAGCTACATTAGATACCAGAGGGATCTAGGTCTGAAAACAGCTCCCACTTTCCTTTTACGATTTTCTTGTCAACAGAAGGGTCAAAGGGAAATCAAAAACATGTGTATTTCCTCCCCATTCACTCCTAAGTGCAACAATTTTCAGAGAAGCCAGAAAGGTGACTTATTTCCTCCTTGCAGAGATTGATCTTGATTTTTTTTGTCTGCACACTTCACATCCAGATATCACGCTGCTGAGTACAGAATCAATATATAATTAATAATGGTGACGTGCTGGTTTGAGGCAGGAGCAAGCTGCTCTCCTACACAGAGCTGACTGGTCCAGGGCGGCCAAGGGATCTTGTTCAGTGTTCGGGCTGGGTCCATGCATAGTTTGGAAGGCGTGAAAGTGGCCCCGGGGGGATTGATTTGTTCAGGCTTTCGGGCTAGCTGGGTCATTAGAGGCTTTTGTTAGTTCTTGGTCTGGATCTTAGCAGAGAAGCAGGTTCTTTTGTTAGGCTGGTTAGGGGGTTGGTCTTCTTTCTCCCTGTTCTCAGGCTCTGGGGCTCAAGAGCTTTTGTCTCCACTCTTGGGTTTCAGGTTGGTTTTCTTCTTTTCTCTTCACTTGGATTTTGCTTGCTGTTTTGAAATCTGGCTGTGTTGGTCCATGCATGGGGAGATACTGTATCTTACATTCTATTTTCTATTGTTTTAATTACTTAGTATTGTTAGTATCACTAAAGTTTCATTTATATTACTGGAATCAATATATAATTAATAATGGTGACGTGCTGGTTTGAGGCAGGAGCAAGCTGCTCTCCTACACAGAGCTAACTGGTCCAGGGCGGCCAAGGGATCTTGTTCAGTGTTCGGGCTGGGTCCATGCATAGTTTGGAAGGCGTGAAAGTGGCCCCGGGGGGATTGATTTGTTCAGGCTTTCGGGCTAGCTGGGTCATTAGAGGCTTTTGTTAGTTCTTGGTCTGGATCTTAGCAGAGAAGCAGGTTCTTTTGTTAGGCTGGTTAGGGGGTTGGTCTTCTTTCTCCCTGTTCTCAGGCTCTGGGGCTCAAGAGCTTTTGTCTCCACTCTTGGGTTTCAGGTTGGTTTTCTTCTTTTCTCTTCACTTGGATTTTGCTTGCTGTTTTGAAATCTGGCCGTGTTGGTCCATGCATGGGGAGATACTGTATCTTACATTCTATTTTCTATTGTTTTAATTACTTAGTATTGTTAGTATCACTAAAGTTTCATTTATATTACTGAATAGTTCTTAACTTCTATGAGCTCTCCTTGTTTTTTTCCTTCTCCACCTGGGGAGGTGAGAGGAGGTGGTAGACTATCTGGTACTTAATTGCCAGATAAGGCTAAACCACGATAGGTGGGCACTAAGTAAACAGTAATTTCTGAAAGAATTATAATTGCACTGTGCAACAGTAATTTTTCTAGCATTAGCAACATTCTCTTTAGTCTCACAATTTAGGTATCACATAGGTGTTTCACTGTGTACTTTTCATACCATCGTTTGAGATCTGGTTGTCAACAATTCATGGTTCTTGTTTCAGGCAGCATTTGCTGCATCTGAAGCACGAAGCTCCCACTGCATGCAAAAATATAACCGGTTCTCAGAAATTGAGATTGCCACTCACAGCACAAAGACTAGAACCACAATATTCACGGGTTTGATGTCGCAGCTATGAATTATGAATATTTCTTAGTCATCGCCTCCAGACTGGAATGCTAACAAGCAAGTGCAATTTCTTCCATTCATTTACTGTGGGTGTTAATACAGAAATGCCTTTCTACACATATATAGCTATCAATGCAGAGAAGATTTTCATCCATAATCAAAAATCTTTAAAGTTCCTTACTATGTTTTAAGCAGCTATTATGCTGGTTTCAGTTTTTAAAAGAAATTATAATTTTGGCCTCCTGTGATTAGGATGCCTCACTATGAGTCTGATTTTGTCAGGTCTCAGCATGAGCTGAATGCCTTTGTAACCACACCGTGCCTCAGAGAAAGCTTCAGAAAGCCTGAACAGCAATATGCACACACGTTTTTTCCAGCCACACAAATAGCTGTTGGGAATGTACATCTCGCCTGATCAGGAGTATCTGGTAGTAAACCAAGCCACTAAACTTGGGGTTTTTTTTGGCAATGAAATTTATTTGCACTTGGTGTTAAAGTGACTGTTCTCTAAAGGTGTATGCCATTCCAGATCCAGATGTACATGCATATTTATATGTATATGTGTGTGTGTAGATACAGATAGCACGTCCAGGCCATATTCAAGACAGAGTATCCTGCTTTGCGACTTACTGTATACAAATACTGTTATTTGCATTGTTCTCCAACCAATGTACTGTGTAGGATAAGGATCCATGGGGTTAGCTTTCTTGTGCTGTCCAGGGATAGCAGATGATTATCAATGACACTCTTAAGGACTGTAGACACTTTTGAGCCTTGAGCCCTAGGAAGAGAAAGACACATTCATACCATACCTTTTCTATCCAGGCTACTGTGTGTGAGACCATCTGTTCCCCACCAAGCAGGTGATGAATCATGTTGATTGGGCACAACTTCGCTGTCAAATCAGGACTGTATGGGACATGTTAGCATCTGGGATCATGCAGTAGGTGAGACAGTGATCTATAAATTGAATTTTATTTGTTGAAATTGGAGTAAGAAAATAAAAACTGTTGAATTACTAAATCTGTTGCCAGGGACACTATTTCGATGCTTCACAGCTTTTTTGTCCTCAACCAAAGTGGTTGCAGTCAAGTAACAGTTATTTAAACTGGGAGTAATTTAGATGAGTCCCCTAAAGACTTGCTATTTCTGTACTTAAAACTGATCATCTAATATTAAGTCCTTCTGAGCAATTTTTACAGAAAATTTTGATTACAGACCCAGTTTAGGAAACTGAACCCATCTGTTGTTTGAAAGCAAAAGGCTAGAGACGGAAGGGAAGAACTGTCCTGAGCGTGTTCTTCACCAGGCACACGCTCTTCAGTCATGCTCATTGCCAGTATGTTGTATCAGGCAACTTGGAGAGAGAGACTTAAGTGAAGCTGTTTGTAAACTACCTAGCATTATTTCAACCGGTTGGTACAGAGAAAATTACTATTTTATTTAAATGTATGACTGTAAAATGCAGTTTTCCACAGACTGAGGGAACCATCTCTGTGCTTCCCAGAAGTCATTGTACATCCATGCCAAGCCAGTAAGATCCACTGTACAGAAAACTGAGGAAGGTGAAACTGTGGAAATAGCTTTTGTAAAAAGACGTATTCTGAGCATTTCTGGGACAGTGGAGAATACTAATGAGAGGTGCATGGATGGAAAATCAGCTTCAATGAAAACTATTCTTTTTTATACTGAACTCAGTAGTACTAAGTACTAAGCATGTAGCTTATACCAGAATTCCGCAACGATCTGATGTTTCAGCAGCTATGGCAGCTGTGCTGGAATCCACCTAATCAGTGAAAGCTAGAATTTATCCTGGAACCATGTCACCCAGGAACTATACAGAATGTCTGAACTTCAGATGAACTTCTCCCAAGAACTTGGTGGCAGATGAAGTCAGCAATGGAAGTTAATGTAAATGAATGTCAATACAATTAGTTTTACAATGCCTAATATTCAGATCAGACCTGATCAGCAAGACAGTTATTCAAAATCTTGAAGCACTTAGGTGAACACTGAGTGTATCAGCTACAAATTCAGAGAGCATGGTTAAAAAATAGAGTTGTGATTTCAGCTGTGGTAATGTAATTAATCTTGTGCAAGACAAATGTCATCTGACAGAAGGCTACTTGAAGTCAGATGACTTAGATAAACCAAAGAGCAGGTACGTCTGGAAGAGAAATACATATAAATTAGGTTAATACTGCCAACTCACATTAGAAAGGAACACTGGGTTTTGTGTTCCATAGCAAATTAAATTATGAACGTAAGAACACAGGATGACACTAACAACCCATATGTCCTGTCTACAATGGTGACTAGCACAAAATGCTTACGGAAAGAATATAAGAAATAAGATAACTCCCAGTATGTAGTGATCCTTACTGCTGGAGAGGGATGGGGATGTCTCCTAGGAAATACCTGAACTAGAGTTTTCATTCAAACAATTTCATTTAATAACCTTCAAGGGACCTATGAAATATTTGATTATGAAACTTAATATGATTCTGTTCCTGTTTTTAAACTCCATTTATGTTTGGACTCAATAATTACTTAAGCAAAAGATTTCAGAAGTTAACTATATGTAAAAAATATGTTAAAATTAATTCATTAATTTTGTTTCAAAATCATTACTTAACAAATTAATGGGGTACCTTTAATTCTGTATTAGGAAGAGCAGTGAATCATTGTTTACTAGGTATGTTCTCTGTACAAAGGTTCAATGTTTCAAGTGCTTATAGGTCTTTATTATAAAGCATTTTCCTATTTCTTTCTAAGATGAAATATCTTAATATACATTTCCTTCCAGTATAGTAGAATACCACTAGCTTGTCTTTTTCTGCACCTTCTGGCAATTCAGCTATGTCATATGTGAGATGGAAGACCAGAAAAATACACAGAATTGAAGATTAAGGTGCTTTATGGATTTAGATAGGGGTATATTTTTACTTGTATTTTCAATTGCTTTCCTAATAATTCCTAATAAGAACTGTTATTCAACAACTTCTAAGAACTAAGTTGGATTTTTCAGAGGAAACCTCATTTTCATAATGATTTCTCGCAATGGCTCCTAGATTTATTTTCTGAATAAAAGTACTTCACTAGAACCCATTATACACATAAATGACCTATTTATTGTAATGTGCAGTACCTGGCATTTATCAACATAAAATTTCATCTGTCATTCTATCGTGCAGTTACCCAGAATTGTGATAACCTTCTGCAACTGTTTGCAGTCAGCTTTAATTCTGACTATCCAGAATAATTTCATATTATTTACACGCTTTGGTACATCACTTCTGAGAATAATTTAGGAATATGTCAAACTGCCCAGATTCTAGCACAGATCCTTCTGAAATGATTTTTGCAACATCTTTGTGACATTAAAACTCACAACCTCAACTTTTATTTCTGATGTTTTAACCAGGTTTTCCCCCAGAGGAATTACTGGTTTTGTATATCAGCTAAATTTACATGGTGATTTTTTTTTTTTCCCTTGCAGGACCACATTGAAAACTTTTTAAAGACCTTAGGTTCACTCAGACTTCTCCAAAGAACTCAAGTAAGAGATTACTTTTATCAACCACATCAGTGCTAGCTCTCCTCTAATTCTATTCTCTGTCATAGTTTAGTTATTTGCTTAGTGCAGTGCTCAGTCTTACTGGTCTGTAATTAACAAGAGCTATCAATAAAATTCGGCATCACAGTTGTTGCCTTCCATTCCCCTGGTATTGTTATTAACTAGAGCAATAAGCTTATCAGTTAGATATGCAGCAAATTTGTAGCTGTTAGAACTTTTGGGGAAAATCTAAGAAATTAGGTATCAATTCACAGTGGGACAATTCTAGCCCACCAATAAATTTGCTTACCTTTACAGGAAGTAAAATTTCATTGACTGACCAGAGGCCATTAGAAATCACTTGAAGAAATCCAAGTTGTTTTAAAGCCCCAATTAAATGAGTAGTTTTACTCCATGATTCAGTTTGCATGCTTTCAATAAAGTGGCACCAATGAAGGTTTTAATCAATGTCCCTGTTAGTACTTTGTTTATATTATGCCAAGAAGCAAAAGCTAAGGCCTTCCAAACTTTCAGTGTTCAAATATTCCTGTGATGGAAGAATTTAATGCAGCAGAATAAAGGGAATGGCCAGATACATCAGAGACAAGAAGTGACACCAGGATTCATAGACCAGTGTTGCCTCTGTATAGGTAAAAGAGGGAAATAGCTATAGCCGGTTGAGAGTTACCAAATGCATAAACTAGTCCGAGCTAAGGACATCTGGCTGGAAAAGGAAAACATAACCCCATTTTTGGAAAACGGAAAAAAGGAACACTTGGAGAATTACAGGCCAGTCAGTCTCAACTCCGTGCCCCACAAGATCATGGAGCATATCCTCCTGGAAACAAAGCTAACGCACATGGAGAATGAGGAGGTGATTGGTGACAGCCAGCATGGCTTCACAAAGGGCAGATCGTGCCTGACTAACTTGGTGGCCTTCTACGATGGGGTCATGACCTTAGTGGATAGAGGACGGGAAAAAGACTGTAGAGACATAGATTTGACAGATAGAC
>NW_010250693.1:45189-51186 GCF_000690775.1 Eurypyga helias | reverse complement strand
TGAACATCAGGAAACACTTTTTTTCACCATGAGGGTGACCAAGCTCTGGCACAGGTTGCCCAGTCTCCATCCATGGAGATACTCAAAAGCCATCTGGGCATGGTCCTGAGCAACTACAGGCTCTAGGTGTCCCTGCTTGAGCAGGGGGTTGGACCTGGTGATCTCCAGAGGTTGCTTCCAACCTAAACCATCCTGTGATTCTGTTAGGAACAGAGAGGCAAAAATGCATACAGTGACTCTGTTCTCAGTTGGCCAGCTGTAAATGACCTTGGGTTGTGAAGATACATAATCTTGCTTTTAATCGATCTAGAAGAAGGAACTATAAAGTAAACATGATGGGGTGGACACTAGGTTTAATTACTGGCTTCATAACTAAACAGATAATTTTCTTCAGTTTTTAACAGAACATGACATTGACCTTACAGATAACAGTAAGGCAAATAAAAGGAGTGTATAAAAGAAACTAAAAATATTGTAACAGAAGTAAAAGCAGATCTCAAGGAACTAAACATTTCCAAATCACAAGCACCACGTGAACTCCAACCAGGAAAGGCTGAGAGAGCTGGGACTCCTGAGGCTGGAGAAGAGAAGGCTCATGGGGATCTTATCAACGTAAAATTCTGGAAGAAATGAGAAATTAAGTTGCTGGCCAGATAGCATGTATTTTAAGATAGCTTCCATAAGGGGAGAGAACAAATCTGAAGAACATCAAAAGATACCGCTTGTGTTCGAAAGAATAGCCCAATCAATATGGTCTTTTTCATATGACCCAAATAACATGCAAGGCTTTTACATACATTTTTCCATCTATCTATAGACACAAGTTGGTTTGTTTAAAAAAAAGTAAAAGTGTAACATGAGCTTTTAAAAAATGAAATAATTTCCTACAGCTTGGTAATGAAGAAAGAGCTCATCCATCTGGGCTCTAACACTCTGTCTGACACACTGAAATCTAGTAGTTTAGCTAAAGAAGATAAAGATTAATAGAAGTCTAACCTGAGCAATGAACTGGACTAACAGGAGCCAACATGAGACAGGATTAAATAGAAAACTCCTGGGCTGGGGTGATTGATTAGGGAAACAAAGATTGGCTTTGGGCCTGATTTCTTTGCAAATTGCCATTGCTAGAATAGGAGTTCTCATCACAAAGATAGGAGACACTTAACAGAACACTGGGGTGAATGACCTTAAGGACTGTTAGTGGATATTCAGCAACACTAAATACATCTCAGTGCACTCATAACTAAAAATATATAAATTAAAACCCATTTTTAATTTCAAAATTATTCTTTTAACATTAAAGCAGAAGGACCTGATCATATTTGTTGAATATAGGTTAACTCGTGCAATATTAATGTGATACAACTACCTAAAGGACAAATGCAATACTGGCACATCATCATTAAGGACACAGTGACAAGCTTAAGACATTAAATAAAAAGGAAGAAAATTAGGGAATAGCTATTAAGATGATAAGGACAATGAAAAGACTATCATAGGAGACAGGACGAAAAGAGCTCTGCTATTTTAGTCTAACAAAATGAAGGCTGAGGTACAATTTAACTCTTTTTTCTAAAATACTTCAGGGAGACAAACACCAAGGAGGAAGAGTGACTTCAACTAAGGAACAATGTCAGCACAAATATAGCTATAAAGGAGCTGTCAAAGGGAAGTTAGTAGAAACCCCCAAGCGGTTTCTCAATGGGAGCTGGAGCAGAAAGGCATGGCAAGGGAAGTGAAAAAAAAAAAAAAACCAACGGCTATTGAAATGGGCTTTGGTATACATCGGAAAATAGAGTCCAGCTTTTTGCTGTTGCAGGCACCATCCACATATATCCACAAAGTCCTTCTAGTCCTGATCTTCTCTTGTAGACATGACCTGAGTTCTCATAAACAGAATTAAGAAATTGTTCTTGGAGAGGTCAGCTACCACCTAGGCATATATCCATGCTTTGAACAGTCTGACAGCCTTGATGAGTCACTGCCTTTGAACAGTTAGACAATACCTGTACCAGTACACTGAGGAAATTTAGACATTTTATTAAGGTAGGCAGCAACAGAAAGATCTGAGGATCTCAAATGATGCATAAATTTCAGTCATTGGTCCGTCAGGGGCTCTAACCCACAGTGAACTATGCATATGCACAATAAACTACGTGGCATTATGCAGCTCCATCATGATAAATCATTTAAATTGCTTTTCTGTTCCACTAGCCAAGCTAGCTAGGGCTCCCTGTACAGAAGTCAGTATTGTACACATACCAAAAATATCTTGCCTGTAATGAGAAAAAAAATCTGCAGTAGTAGACAGCTACAGTATTTTTTTAATATTATTACAAATGGAAAGTCACATCTTGTCTTTCTTGGAATGAACTTTTTAGAAAACGAACTCCTAGATAAGAGATTAAAAAAACCAAAACCAAAACCAACAACAACAAAACAAAAACGAAACAAAAAAAAAAAAACCCACCAGGTTGAGGACATTGTGGGCTTAGAAAGGTTTGAGTTTGTAGTAGGAAAGAAGGAAAGAAAAGTCAGTCAGACACACCTACTGGACCAAGCATATGACTATCCCTATTCTGTTCTTACACTATACTCATCATTTTAGGCTTAGGGGACAGAAGAAGAAAAGGCATAAAAAGTGACTATAAATGAAAACAACGCTATGAAGACAATCCAAATATTCCATATTAACAAAAGAACTGAGTAACTTCTACCTCGATATTTGGAATAGAAATTCAACAAGAATCAAGAAGAATGAAAAAGAAGCATTAACTGTGTGTGTGTGTGACAGATGTAGATAAGCCTTAGCAAGTGGAACAAAAAACCTAAAAGATTTAAGAAACTATTTTAAGTATAATTCCTCTATCGACATTACCAGCTCAACAGAACTATAAAGTAAACCAAAGGAAGTGAATTGGGGGAAGACAAAAAAAAAACCCACCAAACACACAAAACAAAACAAACAACCCAAACCCAAAAACCAGCAACCACACAGAAAAAAAAGGGGTAGTAGTTCTTGATTACCAGGATATAGCAGCACATATTAGAAGATAATAGGAGAATGAAGTGATGGAGCAGCTGAAATAAGGAAAAGATTGAATTCAATGAATGAAATGAATCTATATTGAATTCAATGAACCTACTCAATTAATTCAATATAGATTAACAAAAGTGACAACAAAATATTCTGCATTTTATGTATTTGCTATGAAAGCTGAAACTTGTAACTTCATGTGTCAGTTGAATAGCAAAAATTTATTACAGAAGCACTTAAATTTATCTAGTTAGTTTTATGTTACAAATAAGGTCTTTTTCAATTGATCTGTATTTTGGAGCTGTGTTTGTTTTGGTTTATTTTATTGGTAGTGTGAAGAAAGACATTTCATGATGAATGCTAAATAAATAGAATTTAATGAGTTGTCACTTTACACTGGACCTGAAATTGAATAGCGCCACAGTGAAAAAAAAAAAGTGTTTTATAAGACCTGTGTCTGGTGATAGAATGGGAGCAAGAAAGAAACTGTGTCCTGAACAAAATTTAGCAATGGGTTTAACCTGAAATACTAAAATTTCTGGTTTGTGGAATGCCTGGATCCAAAAGAAAGACTGAGATCTTGCTTCTGTGCTTGAAAAGGTTGGCTTTCACTTTCAGACCATAGAAGCAAAAATTAAGCCTGATACTGTTTCACACTGCCTTCTTTTCAGCCTAACTTTGATGTCCAGATATTTTCTGGAAAGAAACAGACGAACACTATTCTGTGCTCCAAAATAAATCCTTTTTTTGAGAAGGCGAGGATGTTGAATTATGTCAAACTGCCATCCTTATAAAGCAAAACAAATTTATGATGGATAGTCATATGATTACAAATTGTTGTGCCACAGGCCTTAGCAGATAATGCCTCATTAGCAGAGCTGTTATAACAAACCTCCTATTTGTTATAATGGAAAGCAAAATGTTTCAGCAAGTCACCATGAATGTAGGCTAAGAAAAATTTTATAGGAAATATTTTTTAAATTTGATGTCCTTTATATTCAATATTTTACAAAAATTAGAATTTTTATTTACTCCATATAATTTATCTAGGTATTAATGCTAGAGATTTGAGAAAAATTGTTTTGGTGGGTTTTTGTTTGTTTGCTTTCTTTTTCCTAAGAATGCCCTCACTGAGTCAATGCTCCTTTTTTTTTTTTCAAGTACGTATTTCACACAGTAGATATGTCTCCAGGCCCACTGAAAACAAATTTGTAATTATCCTTGACACATGTCTTATTGTTTCCAAGACCCTTCATATAGAAAAGTCAAACTGTGAATGAACTTCACAAGGTCTGGATGGCAGATTGGAAGACATTCCTTTAAAATCAATAATCTTAGTAAAACCAAGTATTTTTAATGCCTTGGTAGCAATTTTAAATTTCATTATTGGCATAATTGCAAAATAGTACTATGTCTCCCTGAGAAAAATATATAATCAGAAATCCTTTGAAACTCTGTCCCTTCCCACTTCTAAATTCCTGTTATTCCTTACTAGTTTCAGCTGCTTCAGCTGCTGCTTTTTTCCCCACACTTTGTCTATTTTCCCCACTCCCCCACCTCCATTATTAATAAATGCCTATATGGAATTATTTTCCATCTCTCTCATTGATCTTATTTGCTTTATCTGAGGTTTCCAGGTTTTCATTGTTTGCTGAGGTTTCATTAGCCACTGGAATCATCTAGCTCAATAAAATAAGCCAACCCAGGCAGGCTGCCTTTGCATTATAGCATCATAAAACTCTGCAAGAAGAAAGGGGAAGAAATGAATTAATTTATTGCAGTATTACATTTCAGAAGTTATAGCAAAAATCTGCCCTTTTTTTGGGAAGTTTTTTGTTTGGTTGATTGGTTTGTTTTGGTTTGTTTTCAAGAAAATTAGATGGCTGTTAAATCAGCCAGAATTATTTTTTATTACAACTGGAAAACCACGTAAGGTTAAACATGTATATTAGTTTAAAACCAGGTGTTTTAACAAGGCTGAAGCAACAGATTTAACAATTAAGGTTTCTGGGGATTGTTTTTAGAAACTAATTGGATAGTTTGTCCTTTCCTCTTTATTCTGTACAGCATTTCTCCTTTCTCATCTCTTTCTATCACCCAAAAGCTATTGGAGATGGGTGGGGCTTGTGCCGTGCTGCTCTGCACATAAAATCAGTGCTTTGCTACAAGCAGCAGCAGAAGAGTCAAAGGTAGCTGGGAGGCAGCCTTTAAACCCTGAGCAGCTTTAAAACTTGATTTCATAGAGTTTTAGTTGAAATTTCTATATCAGGCCTGGGAGTAACTGCTTGCTCTTGAATCTGAATGTTAAAATGGTGCAGTAAGAATTCATATGAGCTAAGCAGCTGAAATGGACCATTGGACCATAAAATAAAAGCTAGAAAGAAAGGTTTGATTCTGTCAAGAGAACCCCTAATGCCAGAGGAATTACTCATGAAGGACAGTGGTAGTCCATTCAATAAATATAAGCTTTCACTGAATGATCAACTAGAGCATATGCCTCTTCGGTAATCTGATGATCTAGCCCTGCATAAGAAATTTTGTTAAAGTTTAAATTACAAATATTGTCCAAACTTGTTTTTCTTTTTAGGCTTCTCTCCATCTCACTCTTTCAAAATTCTAGTTGAAGGTGTGCTTAAATATTTTGGACTGGGGGTGGGTTGCCAAATGCATTGTTTCAGATGCTTCTAGTTTCCACTGTGACCCATCACCACCTGTGAAGTGGAAACAAGAGCCTAATAGACTTCCACTTACCAGAAACCTTCATGAATTCACGCTGTGTTGCACTATTAGAGAAGTTCAGGGAAAAAGAGAGTGATAAATTCTGCAGGGACAGTAGACAGGAAATTAAAATTTTATTTTCTTGCATAAACACTGATTCACATAAGCATCACCAGTTTCAGTCTCCAAACCTGAATGCCTCTGTTTCTATCTCAACTGATCTTTAACACTTCAGACACACC
>NW_010250693.1:0-44713 GCF_000690775.1 Eurypyga helias | reverse complement strand
GATGGTCTTTAAGGTCCCTTTCAGCCCAAACCATTCTATGATTCTATGATTCTACTTTAGCCATGTTGAGCTTATTTTCTTTAAATGGTTTCCACTAACAACACAGAGGTGTGCTCTGAGCAGGGGTTGGACAAAATGACCTTCAGAGGTCCTTTCCAATGCGGATTACTCCATGATTCCGTAACAGCTTTTTCTTTTCTTTTTTTTTTGTGAAAGTAGAAAAAAACTACTAAACTGGCTGGTCTCAACTTCATGCCTTGAGATGAAGTGTATAATCATAAGCTACAGTTCCTTGAAGACACATAAGCTTGAAATCTCTTTGGTGTTGCAACATGTTTCCAGGTCCTCTCAGAACAATAAAAATAGGTGTCAAGAGCAGAAAGACAGGTTGCTGAAATTCACTTTAAAAGTAAACTTCTATTATGGATGAGCTCTTAGTCTGAGGGCATCTGACAATAAACAAGTAGCAATTTTTTTGACATCTAAATGCCAAGCATCATATTTCCAGCAGTTTGAGGCACTTAAATGCATTGTTTTCCTTCCCCCTGTTTCCAGCTGGCAGTCCCACATGGATTTCTAGTGCAAAATTAACTATGACTGGCACAAAGCATATGCCTGCAGGCAAGGAGATTGGAAGAGGCATACATATTTTGTTTTGTCTGAAGCTTGTATTGGTTAGGACCTTCAGTTACCTTCCAAGCTGGCCTTTCACACAATGTATCGGTTTATATAGGAAATCAGACCCTCAAGTTTTAAATAAATTAGTGTAATGTTTTTTAATTATCCTCTTGCCTCTTTTGTCTATCTGCATCAGCTGCTGTGTATTTTGTCAGCATTATTCTTTGTAATCAAATTCATACTTCAGAGAATTATATATATTTTACAGTAGCTTTTATTGTTTCTATCGTTATAAACTAAATCAACTCTTTCATTTTAAATATAGAGCAGAAAGTTTATGGTCTTATTAAAACTCCAATAACAGCCTGTTCAATTTATTGTTGTGCATAACAAAACGCATATCTTCAAGACGGAAGAGTTGTTTTATTTTTTTTCACCTTGAATTTCAGCCCAATACTCTCCATCGTCATGTCTACTGAAATAGTAATGGTAAAGACTGAAGGACATGAGGATAAGTAACAACCAACTTTGTTTGCTACCCGAATTCTTCACTTGCTGAATTCCCATACGGTAGGAGGTATATTCAATGATATTACAACCCCTGTATGTAGATATACAGCTATCTGCTCTCTCTATCAGACCTCCTGTAAAATAACCTCCTGATACTCCACACCTTATCTCTCCTTTCTTTCCATTTCTTCCTTCTTGAATCAGTGCCCTCAGAAAGACACCTGCTCCAATGCCAAAGTATGTTCCCACAACTGGAATTGGCACAGATCCTCTCTCTGCTCTAGGCTTGTGGGACAATAAATTTCTGTGTCAGAAGCAAGGAAGCTGAATTACTGATTCTGCTTCTCTTCTGTCTGTATTTGCCCCCGTCTGCCCTTCTGTCACAGTGAGAAAGACACATTGAGCATTGGCACTCCTTATTTCCTGAAATTGTCTGTGAAACCAAAATACACATACACACAAAGATTAAGAATTAAAAACACAGAGGCCTGAAGATGATGAAATCTGTCATATACTTTTTGGTATCAAGTAAACATGAATGGTGCTCCCTCTGCTTGCAAAATTAATAGTTCTGTGACCCTCCAAGGGAGATCCTCTCTCTACAACTGTCCTTGGAAGCAGTGCAGCCTATGAGCAAGCTTGCTAACGTGTGCTGTGCTCCCTCGCCTGACTCCATGCAGGCTCAGTCTGTCCACATCCTCATAGTGAGAAAGCCACAGCCTTGTCCCCCGTGCTCAAACCACTGCAATATCAGTCTGACCTTGCAACATATAACAGTGAGAACTGTACCGGATGGGCACAGCTGTCTGATCTGTTGTGGGACACATGATGGCAGACATCATCAATGCAAGAAAGAACTCTGTTATTTCCACGTACCAAATCTGCACATAAATCTGCCCTTTTGCATCTAACTATGGACTTGTATTGAAGTACCAACACTGGAAGAATCACTTAGGCTTAAGGGTGGTTTCAGGCTACCTATCCAGAATTTAAAATCTAAATGTAACTAATGACAATGTGGTACACAATTTATACAAAAAAGTTGTGTTACCTCTACAGTTGGTATGAAAATACCATCTGTAAAACAGCATGTCCTGTTGGTAACCCTTTTTTAAGAAACACATTAGCCAACTGAAAAGGGCTAAGGTAACCACAGCAAGGTGTAACTGCCTGAGAAGGGTGCTCTATACAGAGTTTCAAAGCCCTCTACTTAGAATTTGACTCAAGATACTACTCTTTCATTATAATTTTACTAATGTTCTATTTCCTGCATTCTGGCAATCTGCTAATGTGCAGTCCTTGGCATATCAGTATCTTGTAACAAATATACAAATGATGTTAGGTTTTCATAGCATGCATGATTTTACTACCTCTAAAAATATTAGAAGCTACTGTGTATAAAATAATTCGTAAATAATTCTGTCATTTAATTCTGTAAATGTATTCTTACAAAAGAAACCCTGACAGCATCAATATTAACTAGTATCTCCACGTCCAGACTACTTACCAGTGTTGATATATTTGAAAAATTTCCTTCAAGTAAGTTGAGAGATGTCTACATTGAAAACAATAGCCCAGTGAATCATGTCATCCAAATTACTGCTCTTGCCTAGAAATAAAACTTTCCTGTCTCATATGCTCTTTCTTTTTTAAAGTAAAAAAACCCAAACCCACAAACAAACAAAAACATACCACAGCTACTCTTTGGAGTCCATTCTCTAGTTCATAGGGCCATGCCAAAATTTTCTCTAATGCTGTAGAGAATGCAGAGCATTTTCTGAAGTGTAAACACTTCTGTCAATCCTACTTGACTCCAATTACTCACGCAAAAAAAGAACTGTTCATTACAAGATCTGAAGCTGACAGCCAAGCCAACAAATGGCAAAAGTTTGGCACATTCACAAAACCAAACAAATCTGTTTCTACAAGTTCTGATGACTTCTCAGCTAAGAGCTCAATACCTCACAATATCAAGGACAAAAGTATTGACATCCATTTTCCCCATAACTCCCCTTCTGTCCTCCTCCTGTTTATCACAGAATCATAGAATGGTTTGGGCTGGAAGGGACCTTAAAGATCATTTAGTTCCAAACCCCCTGCCACGGGCAGGGACACCTTCCACTAGACCAGGTTGCTCAAAGCCTCATCCAGCCTGGCCTTGAGCACTTCCAGGGATGGGGCATCCACAGCTTCTCTGGGCAACCTGTTCCAGTGCCTCACCACCCTCTCCGGGAAGAATTTATGCTTCCAGCCCAAAGCCATCCAAGCTGCATGAATTGTTCTCAGCTTCCGAACAGCCACATCTCTCTAAGATATCCAAAGTTTCCCGAATGCCAGATCATTCAACATGCACAGTTTGTTCCACCCCACTCCCACAGTGGCTAAGTCATTGCATTCAAAAAACCTGATGACAAACTGCTGACAGTCCCTCACCTACAGCAAATGGCATGATTATGCTGTAATACAGAATAAGAGATGAACGTTTCAAATTTATATAGATACACTAAGATAGAGAGATAGCTAAACCAAATATACCTAAAAAATGTTATCATTAATAATTTTACTTAATATGTATATCAATTCTCTACTTAACTGAATAAATTTTATTTTGGCACTGGGAAAAAAGTAACAGAAGGGGTGGTTGTTTTGTTGTTTGTTTGTTTTTTTCCCCACTGCCATTAGTCTTGTTTGGGAAAAGCCACCAGGTTTTATGAATTCCATCAGTCAAGTTCCAATACTGTATTTCACTTTTCTCCTTACTGAAGATCAAAATGAACATGGGATGTCAGGCACTTAGCAGTGCACATTGCAAAGATGTGAGGTCTTTCAACAGAGTATTACAAGTTCTTATCAGCACCACCATATGCTATAAGACAGAATGCACATAAACCTGTCAACACACAAAATTTTTGCTTTCTGATTAAAGGATACCTTACAGAAAACCACATATACTTGTTTCCTCCAGCATTGTGATCCTGTTTAAGGGTATACGAATACAATCAATCTACCAGAGAAAATAGCAAACCAAACAGCAATGTATCTCAAGTAGGGAGGACTTGATTTGCCCATGGACTATTTCAATGCAATTTCTGTGTGTAATTGCAGTGTCAGACTTGTGGAAATACTTCCATCCAAACATATGTCAGCAGTTTCTGTAATAGGATATTAAAGAAAACTAAGTCTCTAGTTTTGCGAATTTCCAGTGATTTTTTTTGGTTTTTTGGTATGTGATTATGGCAGTAAAATCGTTCTGGGTTTTCAGTAATAAGTTTATCATCAGTTCAACAAAGATCTTCCAAAAAAAAGAAATTCTGTTGTTTGCAGTATTCCCAAATAGTATTTAGTCTGTGTCTGGGAAAAAAAAAAAAAGAAAATCAACAGTCTTTGTATACATCATTAAAAAATTACTAATTTGGCTTTCTTTCAGCTCGGTAGGCATATAAAATGAAAGTAGTAAACTCCACTGATACACGTAATGATAATTTTTCATAAGAAAAAGTTGTTATTGTCATTGTAGCTTGGTGGTCTGAGAATATAAGGAAAAGGGAATATCTTCCATTATGTCTAAAAAGGTGATCTTAAAAACAGTGATGCAGAGCAACACTGGAGCCCCTAAGGCTATATGCAGCTCACCCGTTGCCAGTCAAGAAAATACAGACTTTGAAGGTGGGCTAAAACTATTGTAGGAGTAACAGGAAAACCCCCAAAACAGAGAACCACTATCTCACATACATATACTATATATTGTAAATTTAGATGTAACAGATTTTGCAGACCAGTGAAGAAAAAGCAAGAAGGAAAACATGTTAGAAAACATTAAAATAGCCCAAGCAGACATTAGAATAAGAGAGGAAAAAAAAAGATTCCTTCCAGCGGTGAGGATGAAGAAATTCTACCACCAGCTTCATACTCCTCCCTGCCAGGAATTCAGGATCCTGACAACTCATGGCAACCTCACTCCTACTCCTTCAGCACCAGAGATGCAGGAGATGAGAAGAACACCAGGAAAAACAAGGAGTATATTAGAAAGTTTTGGTATAAGAATTTTAAACATATTACTAATAAGATGTATCTGGTATTAATTTGGACTGTAGCTGTTAATATAACTTCATCTAGACTAATAATAACAACTTTGTTTTGTTTTAGTAAAGTCTGTGAGGATTTTAAGGCGGCTAACTATAAATTCTGTTTCATGTGTGTGTCCCCCTTTTTCTCCATACCAAAATTTTGAGTGTAACAACTAGGACAGGTACGTTAAACACAGGAATTTAATTTAAAATGCTACATAGTGCTGAAACATGGAAAACAATATACGACTAAAAAATTAGAAAATATGTAACTGTTCAGCCATGCAGACAGCTAGTGTTTGCTAGCTAGCTAGTCATGCAGACAACTAGTGTTTTTTCAGTCATCAATTAGTCAGTAGGCATACAACACTTTGCAGCTTCAATTCCTAAATTAGCTTATATAGTTGTAATGGCAAGTTGCTAAATCTGATCTATGTTGATAAATACATATATTTATATTTTGCATAGATGTTATCTGTGTATTTTGCCTAGGGGAACATTTACACATTCAAGAGGAAACAGCTCCTGACCTGGTAGGTACACATTCTAACAGCAAGCAAAATCAGGCATGAGATTAATTAGGTGTTAGTGGAGCAACAGGGGGAAAAAAAAAAAAAAAGGAATGTATTAATTGAACAAGATTGCATACAGGCAGCATGACAAAGACTCTATGAAGTGACAAGACACCTTTCAGATAATTGTGTTTGACAATAAACCCTTAAATTATAATGCAAGTAATGTTAGCATGCATGGCGCTTGCCAAAAGTTCATTTGACCTGTATCTCCCTTCCTCAGTCCTGGAATAAAAGCTAATGACAGCACCAAAGGGCAAATTAACGTATGCAAACCTTCTGCTGTTGTTGTCCTTAAATTCACCTTTGGCACTCCCTGTATTGACATCTTTTTTGCCTTTAATACTTTAATCTTATTTGATCCTTAAGGATTTGATTTACCTTTTCCAAGCTACTATTAATAAATGGGAGTTGTAGTAGCTTGTTACAGGGGACAAACCCACAAGCTCCAGACCAAGATCTACAAGCACATGTTGCTTTTTGTCCCAGGAATGCAAGAAGTTAAACGTAAAGCCATTTGCACAACAGTCCAGGCTAAAAGAGCAACAAATGATGGTGCCTGCAGAATGTTATCTCTGGTCTAAGAGGTTTAATGGCAATATGCCTGCACCACCTCAATACTAGATTTACTATAAGAAGCTACTTTCAAGGTCTTCTCCTCCTAATTGCTCATTGATTACTCACCATTCTTTACAGAGGGAACCTCTGAGTTTAATTGGAATCAATGCTGACAAATAGTATATGGTCCAAAACCCTTGCTACTGACTTAATTGGAGAGACACACACTTCCAATTTTAATTGTATGTATGAAATGTAACCTGATATGTGTTACTCTTGTGCTTTCCAGCAACACTCAGCCCTTTACTGTTTTGTCTGATATTTGGTATTTCAAAACTCTCTGAACTGCATAACTTCAAAATGTTTTGTTTAATTGCTCTTTAACATAGAAATGTTCTCATATAATTCAGAACCCATTTGCACCCTTCTGCGTGAGAAGGTCCTTATCCCGTGTTTCACACGCACTTTTCAATTTTAATATCAAAGCAAACGAGCAGTTATTTTCAGTGTTCAGAAAAGCAATGGGCCTCATCTAAACCAGCAGAAATAGCCTTCTGTCATGCATGTCCATATTACCTTCTAGCTTGGGAAAGGTTAATATAAAATGTACTGTAGTTTAAGCTGCAGGATATCCAATTATGAGGAAAGCGCAGATTATTAGACTAGATACCTCCATGCACATCACTGAAGGCAAATACATTTTTAGACAGGTGTGCACTGAAGCAATTATATTCTAATTACATATCCTGCAACATTTTTTTTCACACTTAATTTAACACATGACGTAATCTATTACAGAAGAACACAGTTACTAGAAATTTAGTGCTGTGTTAATAGTATGAAAGAATAAGTACTTCTGTAGTGGATCTATACATGATTTTACACTCATCTAGGAAAAGTAGAAGATAACTTGTGGAAGGATCAATTGAGTGAAGCAAAATAATATCAGTTAAAATCACCAGGTTCCCCAGTGATACCAGAACTTGAAAATCCAGCCTTTTAAATTATAATAAATGATAAATTTATGAGTTTAAGCTAAATCTGAAAAGTTGGTCTTTGGAAAATAGTGCCAAATGAAATACACTTAATTGATACAAAAAAGAGAGCTAACATACAACGTTTTACCTTAATAAACACAGTGGCTTTGAAAGACCTTTCACAGCTTAATAGTTCACTTACATTTATTATGCCCAGATTTTCTTTTTAGACACTTTAATTAAGAGAGAAGATATAACATTTTGGCTCTTATACTTTACTACTTTGAATTATTCAGGAAAGGGAGTACAAGGGCAGACAGATCAGGCCTTTTTGTTCTTGCTATAAGTAATGGAGAACATTGTCTACCCACCCCACTCTCACCCCACACTCCTCCTTTCTTTCTTTCTTCCCCTCCAGTTTCCATTTTGTTACTTTTAAATGAATCATAGTCCAATTTCAGCATTTAGTCTGTTTCCCTGAAGTGCTACAAACCAAATAATTAGAGAAAAAAGAGTGAAACAAGTGACAAAGAAATGCAGGATACATTAAGAAGTCTCGGGATTTCTGGTGTAGCTCTGGTTACTTGCATCAATCAAAATGAGGGTTGGATCTTTACAATGTAGTATCTCAATTATAAGAAAGCTGTGGGTTTGTAATACTATTATTACCCAGGGCAAAGTGTATCAGAGAAATAAAACACCTATATCTAAAATGTCATTATCACTTATTTTTACAATATCAAAAATTTAAATTAGTAGGAAAGTCTAGATTTGATTTAGAATGGCTTGTTCAGGCATAGTATAAATGCCAACACTTGTCTTCTCTACTGACTATTATGCACTGGAAGAAACTTCCAAACAAATAATGCATATGCTTAAGTCCCTGAATTACACTTTTTGGAGACTTTTTTGAATTTGTCTACATCATGGTACCTACATGTGGCAGCCAGCATCTATCTATACCAGTTAAAAAAAAAAAAAAAAAAAGAATAGAAAAGGCTTGCTCATTACTTTATTTGCGCTGATAATGAAGTCAAAAGACCTATGCACACCTTAAGAACAGAGTTCTCAAGTTGAGCCTGACTTAGCACTGAGCTAGGATGAAGAGCTGCAGCAGTAATAAGAAATTTTACTTCAATATTTAGACTATCCATTTGGTTGAATAAAGCTTATTCCCGTTTCACTTTGTGAAAATGCCATTCTACCTTCAGTGCATCCTCTCCTGGGACACGTGGGATACTTCAGTCTGCAAAGCTACTTATGAAGAGTGTCAGGGAATGTAAAGCAAGAATAATATGTTCCCTCTGTTTTACTTCAGCCACTTGATAGGAAGAATATGTTGGTTCTTGCCACATGTCATCTTATTATGTTCCCAGGTTGTGCCTCATCCTGTTTCGACAAGCTATTCAACTGAGTGACTGCCTTTTACCATATACAGGCACATCGCCTGCATGGGGAAGTTCAGAATTCCCAAACTCTTTTATGTCATATTGCACTAACAAAAAAAGCTACTAAAGTATGAGTTTCTCAATGCAGGCAGTTAAAATTGATAGCTAACGGTTTTTTAATTAAAACTCGTGACATAACTAAGTTCATTCTTTTTTTGTAAGCATTTTTAGACACAATTATTACCCTAATTACTGGTGTCATTTCTAATGAGGGAAGTTTCTCATTCTGAGTAATTCTCAGTTTCAAATGACATTTAATTGTTGAATCATGCAGGTTGGTATTTTAGAATCTACTGCATAGATCAAGACATGTTAACATAGCTAGTCAATTGAGTATGGGTATGGAAATTTGACTTCTGATCAACTTGTACTAGAAACGTACACTGCAAACAGGGATTTATGGGAGTTATATTTAAACCTTATGGAACTCGATAGTAAGCCACATGCTTGCAGTAGTCTGAATGTTAAACTCTGTAAGGTGTCTTCATTATTTTGAAAGACATGTATAAGCTTAAAGGAGTCACTGGGTCCACAAAGGAAGATGGGAATTCTGATGGCCAGTCATGCAGCAGGTTTCCCCCCATCACCATTAAGAGTCGCTGCTGCTGTGGCAGGAACACAAAACACTAAGTTAAATATCTTTGACTAAATTCAAATAGTTTAAATTCCACACAAGCTTTTACACTTACTGTTTCTTAGAAGCTAAGCTCAAGTCACAGTACTTGCACACAAAAAACACTAAGTAAGGGGAACAGATTGAATTGGCCCATCCAAATCTGAATTTTAGATTTATTTTTCTCCAGTGTTCTTTAGAGAGACACTTCTGTGGTGATCCATAGCAGCCTGCATGCTCTGAAGCATCCAGGCTGAGACAACAGGGGTCCTCTTTGGTTTACTGGAGAGAACGGAAAGTACTTTCTCAGAACTCCTTTTAAATTCAGCATTCAGTTAGTACAGCAAGTTCCTAATTCAAGAAAGGGAACAATAACTCAACACTCTTAATACTCCAAGTTTCTCATATTCAAGCAAAAAGTGATAACAATACCTCTACAATTTATTAATATTCTTACTAACATGGTAGTAACACTTACATGTGTCTTCATAATGCCCTGAGTCTTAAAGGCAGATGTTATAGAGCAAATACATTTTTCCACAATAGTTGTCATGGTTTAACCTCAGCTAGCAAGAAAGCACCACACAGCTGCTTGCTCATCACCATCCCCATCCTCCAGTGGAGGAGAAGAATCAGAGGAAAAGAAAAGGAAGCTCATGGATTGAGATAAGAACTATTTAATAATTGAATATAAATGAATATTATAGTGATGCTAATAGTATCAACAATACTACTACTACTACTAATACTACTAAGTAATTAAAATAATAGAAAATAAAACAAACTATACAATTGCTTACCACCCGCCAACCAACACACAGCCAAGTCCCAATAACTAAGAGCCACAGCCAGAGAGCCCGAGAGCCAGAGCCCAAGAGCTATCGCAGAAGAATCCGAGTGAGCCCCATGAGTGAGACAGCGACTGAGAAAGCCAACCGACCCACCAACTTACTAACGAGTGAACAAGCTAATGCACAGACAAACAACCTATGCCCCCTGGCCCACTCCTGGCTTATGTACTGAGCACGACATGCTGTGGAATGAAATATTCCTTCACCCAGTTTGGGTCAATTCCTTCGCCCAGCTGTCTGAACTGTGTCCGACACACACGCTGCTTGTAGTGAGAAAGTTGGTAACGCAGGTGCAGTACCAGAAGCTGAAAAAGTCCTTGAATTAGTGCAAGCGCTCCCCAGCACCAAACAAAAAATACCTTATCGGTACTTTTCTCAGGGCAAATCCAAAAACATAACATCATACCAGCTACTGTGGAGAAAGACAAAGTAGCTATATGGCAGTGACATATGAAAACTTGAAGGAAAAGGTATCTTGTCCTAGAAAATTTCCTATGGATTAGGCCAAGTATTTACAATACTAGAAAAAATATTACACCCTACTAATGCTTAGACAACACCAACAACACTCTTAGCCCTCTGAAAATAAGCTGACTGTACTCGACTGCTGGAATTGGGGCAAATCACCCAGGTTTGACAACACCTCCACCCCTGCTACAAAAGAATTGAATCTGTAACAAAATTGCTTTATAAACCTTTCATTCCTCTGTTTCACAGTTTACATTTTTAATGGCATTCATGCAAGAGAGAAAAAAAACCATCAATGAGGATATTGTTCTGCACCTGTTTTGAACTGGACAACTCTAGGCATGAACAAAACATGTAAATTAAGCTAGAGCTTCAAGTCAGAATTGAGGCACTTACATTATTCATATAGCAACTGTACTGAGATGGATATAACTAATTTTTTCTTACATAATTTTAGAAATTAATTTAAAATTGATCATAGGCATTCCAGTGATGCTAGAGTTGTTCATAAACAAGGAAGACACCAACCCTACAAGCTCTAAGCAAATGTGTTTTTTTCACCTTCCTGAATTCTGTCATATTCATAACTTGGTCTTGGGCTGTGTTGCTAGCAAAGGTTAACACAACTGTTATCAATCAACACCTCATGTTCTGGAAATGTCTCATCACAGGCTTTCCTTGGGTCCTTCCATGGTAGCTGTACTTTTGTGCCACAGGCTTAAAATACATTTCCACTTTGTCTTAATGGAGGGTCGAGGCTAATAAATTTGCTAACCCCAGTGTCTGTAACAGCCACAGGAGAAAGACACACTCAATGACATTATCCAATAACATATGCAGAATGTCTATCAGAATTCATTATATCTTATTTCATTGAACAATTGAGATTTCTTTAATATGAATTATTTAAATACTCCATTCCTGGAATGCCTTCCAGAGAACATTATGTTTTTCTGAAGTTGTCAATCAAAACCTGATTCGGTTAGCAACACTCCTGTTCTGAGATTTAAATACTGCGATTAACTTCACAATAAAATATTACAGAGTTCAAACAGAACATTTGGGACCCATAAATAAAATCTGATATTTTGATGAATAATGGTGGTATTACTGAAACTTGATCATGAGTTTTCTAGATAGACCATACATAAGAGCCCTTACATAATATAAATCTTAATAAGGCAGCAGAACATGACAGAAGGTACTGATGTGTTTAGGGAACCTGGGGTCTAGCGTACCCAAGTTCTGTATTGTGAGTGATACTTATTTTTAACAGTTGGCATAGAAACCTAGAATTTTCTATCTAATCAGATGTTTAGACTCCATAATGATTCTAGGATGGTCAGATTGTTTTCTCTATGCTTTTTTATTATATCCCTAAATACTGGTCATAAGAAAACATGTACTGATGAATGCATTCATTTTGACCTACCCATCTACATGCTTCCTTGTTGGTAATTACCACTCAGCAATTATGAGGATGTTCATTATTTTTGTTGCTTGAAAGGCAATAGTTTTTAAAGGTCCGTTACCTTCAGCTTTAGATCTTTAAAAATATAATCAAGCTAACTGATGCAAAAGAATGGATACAGAGAGAGAAAAAACATATAGCTGGAAGAAGGAAAAGGGCGAGCGAGTGTAGCATGAAGAGGTTTAATCATTTCAGAAGGTGTGTTTTACTTCAAGGAGTGCTTGCATTGTGAAAGATAGCATAGGAAAGTGAAAATAAGGAATTTTAGGCATCAGATATTCTTTCACAAAAGAAGTTTCTTAAATGATAGGTTATCTAGATTGGTAACAATGAACAAAAACCCCTATAGATTTTTTTAATACAAATTAATGTTGTTCCCTATTTCTGAAGGTGAAAGTATATATGCAAACTTGAACTTTATTAAATGTGAAAATAAGGAAACATGGGATGGAGAAAGAGGATGAACAGGAATCTTATCTTCTTGACAACAGATACTGGAGACTGTTCAGCTGAGGCAGACATAGAACTGGAATGGGGAAACAGGGTGTGTGAGAGGGACTGGAGTCAAACGACGGGGTAAATAAAGGGAACGTCCTAAAAGGATATAGCAAGAAAGAACCAGTGAGACAGGAGAGAAAATGAGAACGACAAAGCAAGTATCCTGGGACAACAGATCTGGAATACTTGTTAATCTCTTATATTATATACATTTATTGTAACAAAAGAATACCTCTTCCAACAAGGAAAGAAGAAAAGCAGAGTAGAACAGCTGAGCAATTCATAGTTCAATATGAATCCAGGAACAGACTTGCTTTCTTATTCAATACAAGTTAATACTACACAACCGCGGAAATCTAGGGTTAGTTTTGACTCAAGATATTTAATAGCTTCCCTACAGGGTTCAAGTACAGCACGAAGCTAACACCATGACTTCCAGCCCAGGTAACAAATGTCCTTACTGTCACCCACTAAAATATTATTCAACATTATCACCAATCTTAGGTGTTACAACTCTAGGTCAGTTAAGTATAAAATTAAGTTTAAGACAACCTGCACAGCACAGAAAACACACCTACACAATGCTTATTTCCAAAGCAAAGCAAAGGTCTGTGATACAGAAGTGATAACTCACATTTCTGACAGCTGTAACATATGTATAATACTGTATTAAAAATGCTCATCTTCCCATTTCTAGTTACCAGTCTTCATACACTTCAAGAATGACTAAAAAGCCCTAGGCTTTTAAACCGAGAACAAAAATTCTAATTTGAAATAAAGAATTTGTATTCCATGCAATATGATTTAAACAATAATGAATACAAAATGGTTATGAAGATGAGATAATTACAACAGAAAGGTCAACCTCCTGGTATACTACATATAACTTCAAAGAGGGAGAATGCTGAAAGCAAACATAAAGTTAAAAGAGACAAGAAATAATATAGCAGTAACACTAATTGAACCATATTTGAGATGAATTTAAAAAATTAAATCTCATCATCATATAGCTATTAAAATCAGAAAGAATAATCTCCTAACCCTCTTCCTCTCTTTTACTGAGCCCTTCAGGTAATTCTAGTGACAAGAAATATGGCCCGTATGCAAGTTCTTATACCATATTTGTAGAATATCAGAAATAGCAGCTTCAAAATTATTTTATCTCGAAGTTACTTCTTAGAACACAAAACTGAACACTCTATAAAAGGTATTGTGGTTATAAACACAGGTATAATTAAAAAAAAAAAAAACACATTTAATGGTGAGAAAGTCTCCCTTTTACAAGAAAAATAGCTCCAGGCTAATGAGGCTAATTGTCCTCTGTGATAAACCAGCTATTACCCAATAGCTTTAGTGACTCTAATCGAAGTTAGTTAAATCAGAAAACCTGAGGCTGATCAGACAGGTTTGAGTTTCCCTGCTGAAAAGGAATGAATTTGTAAAGCTTCATGGTTTGTAATACTGTCATTCCTATGTTTCAGAGTTTACATCATTGACTACATCTATAAAATAGGGATCTAAAATAAAATGATGGTATACTGTTGTGCATCTCTTTTGGACTCTTGCTCATAACTGTATAAACAAGATGACATTGTGAACTCAAGCTTCTTCCTGCATAATTCAGGACCCGGTCAGGCCTCTGAGGCAAATCATACACCTGGCTGAGTAATTTAGATGTTCACCCCCCCAGGAAGCATTCTTTTGGAGGTTTTAGATTTGCTCTCTTTCATCTGCAAAGTACTTGAACTCCAAAGACACAGACATCACAAAGGCTCCCAGATGTTGAAGACATCTCTGAGATGTCTTGAAGGGACCTGAAAGACCTTGCTCTGCCACAGTGGCTCCAAATACCTTATGGCTCTCCTCTCTCCTGTAATTCTGCAAATAGTGAGAGGAAGTGGTCCACAACACAAAGTTCAAAGAAAAATTTAGTAAAAATTTAGCAAAAATTTAGAAAAAATATCCCAATCCTCTTATTTATAGAAATTTGTGTTACTCACAGTGAAATGGATAATAAGCAAAAAATATGAAACTTTCTAGTCTTGAATTTGGCCTTGCCTTCTACCTTTTGGTGCACACTGTACCTGTGCCTTTTTAGGATAGGACAGTACAGGATTGGTTATAACCAAACTTCTTTCCCTGTAAAAAGCAGATTGTTTTTTAAAAGTGTAAAAATATTCAGTATTAGGTTGTTACTTATTTAGAAATTCACTTGAATTTGCCATGTTTTTATTGAAATAATAAAATTAGAATAATTCAAAATAAGATTTTAAGTGCAAAAGTTTAAACTTTGGTATATAAAAAGTCAGTTTACCAGACAACATAATCACCAATAGCAATTTGTGAATAAATCAGTTCTCATAGTTTTCACAGTTAGGAGCTAAAATGAAAGGTGTCCAATGGAAGTGTAATTTCCAGTTTCTCTTCTGGAATCTCTGTATTCAATTACTGGCAATCAAAATAGTGATTAAACCACTTCAAAACTAATTATTCTTAAATTATCAGATGGCTGTTCCAACTGTGTTAATTAAACAGTAAGCAGCTGTTCTTCCACTGTCACTACCTGCTTCTTGTAACTGAAGCTCTTTTATTTTTTATCTTCATTGAAATTAAAATACAATTTTCCTAATTAAGTCCAATTATTTTTTATCCTCTAATATCAGAATTTCATTAAATTTCAAATAGCTTTGAAGGCAAATAAGGTTGTACACAAAAAGACAAAGTGTATTAATAAATAAATAAGTTCATAAAATCTGAAATTATATGGACAAAATCAGAGTATTTATTAGGGAGAAATTATAGAAGATATTTAAAATTTTACTGTCTCCATTAGGAGAAAGAGAAAAGAAGACAACCCTCTAAATTAACCTTATCTGCTGCCTAGCTTTATAAACCAAGTTTTCATTCTTATTTCCTCAGGGAATTCACTGTGGTAATAGAATGAAGAGTGAGCAAGAAAATTCTTATGACCCTTAGAGGCTTTGAAAAGCTCCCATAGGGAAAGGTATGATGTATTTTTAATAAACTTTGTGAATTTTAATGAAAGGAGTTAAAGCATTGAAGTAGTATTTCATTGAAATAAAAGTAAGTGGTACTAAATTCTGCCCCAGCCTAAAAAGTACATCACCTCCTGAGGTTTAATTTATTTTTTAGTTACACTGTTCAAAGAACTTCAAAGAAGATGCATCTGCTTTTTGTATTTTATTTGAGAAATTACTTTTGTTAAGTCTCCTTTGGCTTTCTTTTCTTAACATTGTAAACACTATGCTGTCCACAGGTTTTGCTGACATTTTTTTACCAAGTGGGAGCAGAAGGGAGATTGCTAAGGCAAGAGAAATACTTATGCATGGGGACAGAATAAGTAGAGAGAGTCCAAAAGAATTCAGCTGATAGTCTGGATGTGTCTATCACTTCCTCGGCTCGTAGGAAAATATATGCTGTCAGATGTCATGCTGTATTCATTTAAAATATTGCAGACAAGATTTCTACTGTAGCGACAACTATTTCTTGAAAATTCAGAGAATGTGGAAAAAAGCCGTGTTGCCTGAAAGTAGCTTTTGCTGGTGACATTAGAATGAATCTTTATGCATGCAGAATCTAGTATTCAAAAAGAAAACCTTCATATCAGAAATTACTTCAGGAAAAAATATGTAATATAATTAGCACATACACAGCACTGACCTTGTTTTCCTCCTCAATCCTATGACGAAGAATTTGCCATAGACTATTTCATCCCCAGCATAAACATATCTATACTGTAGAGCACTGGGTATTAACATTACTATTTTTGTTAAGAAGGACAGTATTTGGTACAAGGAGGCATTCTCCACTCGGAATTATGAATGTGGAGCCATTTGATGAATCCAAGGAAATCTGAATTATTTCCTCCCACACCCTCTCCTCCTACATCCCCATCAAGGTTCATTCCCCAGGCTCCCCTTGCTGCATCTATGCTGTCTTGGGAAGTCCATTGGAAACTCCTATATGTGAAGTGATACACGCTGGATTGAACCCATCCTGCTCTTGTGCCCCTGTGCTCTTACATTGACAGTCAATCATATTGATAAGCAAATGGAAAGAATATTAGGATATTGTGAGGTTTTCCAGGGAGAAAATTAGAAGGGCCAGAGCCCGACTAGAACTTATCTTGGCTACTACCACAAAAGACAAAATTGTCTCTATAAATACATTAGCAACAAAAAGAGGGCTAAGGAGAATCTTCATCCCTTCCTGGATTAGAGGGGAAACATAATGACAAAAGATGAAGAAAGGGGTAAGGTACTTAATGCCTTCTTTGCCTCCACAGTCTTCCATAGTAAGACCAGTTGTTCTCTGAGTACCCAGTGCCCTGTGATGGTAGATAGTGACGGGGAGCAGAATGGAGCCCACTCAGTCCAAGGGGAAATTGTTAGTGACCTGCTACACCACTTAGACACACACAAATCTATGGAGCTGGGTGGGATGCACCCAAGGATACTGAGGGAGCTGGCGGAAGTGCTCACAAAGACAGTTTTTATCACCTATTGACACCCATCTACAAAAAGGGCTGTAAGGAGGATCCAGAGAACTACAGGCCTGTCAGTCTGACCTCAGTGCCAGGGAAGGTTATAGAGCAGATCATCTTGATTGCCATCATGCAGCATGTACAGGACATGCAAGTGATCAGGCCGTCATCATGGGTTTATGAAAGGCAGATCCTGCTTGATGAACCTGTTCTCTTTCTATGGCAAGGTGACACGCCTAGTGGATGAGGGACAGGCTGTGCATGTTGTCTACATTTAGCAAAGACTTTGACATTGTTTCCCCCAGCATTCTCCTGGAGAAACTGGCTGCTCGAAGCTTGGACAAGCATAATCTTCACTGGGTAAAAAATTGGATGGATGGCCAAGCCCAAAACAGTTGTGGTGAATGGAGTTAAATCCAGTTGGCAGCCAGTGACAAGGGGTGTTACCCAGGGCTCGGTATTGGGGCCAGTTCTGTTTAATATCTTAATCAATGACGTGGACAAGGTCACCCTCAGTAAGTCTGCAGATGACACAAAGTTGGAGGGAGTGTTGATCTGCTTGAGGATAGGAAGGCCCTTCAGAGGGATCTGGACAGGCTGGATTGATGGGCCAAGGCCAACTGTGTGAGGTTCAAGAAGGCCAAGTGGTGGTCTTGTTGAACACAACAACCCCCTGCAACGCTACAGGCTTGGGGAAGGATGGCTGAAAAGCTGCCCAGCAGAAAAAGACCTGGGGGTGTAGATTGACAAACAGATGAATATGAGCCCATCAGTGTGTCCAGGTGGGCAAGAAGGCCAATGGCATCCCGGCCTGCATCAGGAACAGTGTGGCCAGAAGTACTATGGAATTGATCATCCCCCTGTACTCGGCACTGGTGAGGCTGCACCTCGAATCCTGTGTTCAGTTTTGGGCCCCTCACTACAAGAAAGACATTGAGGGGCTGGAGTGTGTCCAGAGAAGGGCAATGGAGCTGGGGAAGGGTCTGGAGCACATGTCCTGTGAGGAGCGGCTGAGGGGGCTGGGGGTATTTCACCGGGAGGAGACCTTATCACTCTCTACAACTACATGAAAGGAAGCTGCAGAGAGGTGGGTGTTGGTCTCTCCTCCCAACTGACAAGTGATAAGACAAAAGGAAATGGCCTCAAGTTGTGCCAGGGGAGGTTTAGATTGGATATTAGGAAAAATTTCTTCACTGAAAGGGTCAGGCATTGCAGAGAGGTGGTTGAGTCACCATCCCTGGAGGTATTTAAGAGATGTGTGGATGAAGCACTGAGGGACATGGTTTATTGGTGAACTTGGCAATGTTATGTTAACAGTTGGACTTGACAATCTTAATGGTCTTTTCCCAACCTAAAAGATTCTATGATTCTATCACATGTAAATCATAAGCAAATAGCTAGCATATTAGGTTACATCTATACCACATTTAAACTTGGTTTGACCCTAGGTTTTGTCCTAGCTTGCTTAGTCTCCACGCTATTAAATAGGTCTTAATACTTTGTTGGATCTTGCATCTCACACGTATCACCCCACCATGCCAAATGACTACATGAGGTGGACAATATTTCATAACAAGTTTAGAAAGCTACTTTGCAGCTGTTAACTACTGGTTCATAAAAACAGGAGAATGGAGAATCACTTGGCTAAGCGATTACTGATTAAGGTGAGAAGCAATAGCATTGTTTCACAGCTGCTATTGCTACCCCAACTGGAGATCTGACTCCCATTTCTCCTTCTTCCAAGAAGAGGCAACTCAAAGTTTGGTAAAAAACTGCTGTTATTTCCCAAGTACAGATGCAGTGGTACCACTCTCCCCTGCTCCTGGGAGAAGCAGCAGGTTCCAGTGGATACAAAAGGGATGGTTCCCACAGCCACCTTCCCAAAAGAGACCCAGTCCCCGGGGACCAGCCTCTTTGCTTCAGTCATAAACCCAAAAGAAAAATACTTTTCAAGTGGGGAAGTACAGGTCTGTAGAAAGAAATAAGTCTGATGCTAGCAGTCTCAGCTGAGACCTCTGACCAGCATGGGTCTGCAGGCACACTATCAGTGCTCAAATCAAAGTAAAATGCATGGTGCAGCTGTTACTCAGTTTCTGGGGAATCTTTGTAACCACATTAGAGAACAAACAGGAATCACTGATTTCATCTATTCTTCTGGCACACTGTGACCTTCAAATTTCAGTATTTTACATTAGACAAGGAAGTATTTTGGTTGTGGTCATATAAAAGCTGTGACACCTGGTGAGTCGGTCTCAAGGTCCCAGATGTCTTTCTGCTCTTCTCTTCCTCAGAAGATGAGCACATATAGTAAACACGAAATAATTGGCACTGTATACTTAGAGAATTATGTAGTATACATATTCCAGAATATAAAATATTCCAGTTACAATATGTGTAAACTTTACTATGAACAGAGGCCTGGGCTTTCTCATATTATAAACATCTCTGCCATAGCCTCCTCTTCCATCAACTTTTTCAGCTTCTTATTTTTATTTTTCTTTTTGCTGTGCAAAATAATGTCAGGGCTTTATCTTTAGTACATAATATTTGTGTCATAAGCCTGAAAGGCAAGTCACAACTTATAAGTCTGAATCCTTCCAGGACAATGCCTTCAGGAAGTCTGAATATACATCAGTAGTCAAGCTTTCTAGTTACAGTTTAAGCATTCAAATCCATTAATGCAAGGGAGGGTTCCTAAATTCTGACTTTGCTGGCAATTAAAAAAGGTGAAGGGTTTGTGATATTGGCTATGACTTCTGTCTTTGCTCCATTAAAATTATATAGCATCCCTCTTTCTCTTGTGTTGGTCGAGGGGGAAAATAAATCAGTGCTTCTCTGCTTTCACTACTATCACACTAGACAAAATATATGGACATCAGAAAGTGCCAACAAATTCCACCCTCACAAAGGATCAAGTAGTAACGTGAAAAGTACAATACAAGAAACTCCTAATGTACCTAAATAATTTCCCACGGGGAAAGAGCAAAGATAAAAGGCTGTGGTCCAATGAACAGGACACTGATGAAGGAATAAAAGACACTTGATTCTAGCTTCACGGCAAATCTAGTCTGCAGTGATGCTCAAGTCACCTTAATACCTCATGAGTCAGACTTCCCGCATGGGCAACAAATGCAATAGCCCTTTACAAATGGCTTCTATATTCGTGCTTGAAAACTGTTGTATCGGACTTGAAACCCAAAATTTTCAAACCTGTTTGTTTAAAACCAGGATTTCTCTTTAGATTAAGAATTAGCAGAATCACTAAGAAAATACCACTTTTACTGGGTCTTTCAAGAGTAGAATGTCAATCTCCACCAAGAATCAGGTGTCCCTCAACCACCAAAACGCTAATCTAGGAGGAAAGGATTACTTACCCAGATATGAAGATTTCATTTCAACACCTTTTATCTTAAAGTGATAAACGGTAGTCTTTTTGTTTTCTCATTTTTCTTTATGTTTGCTAAATCACAGTATTCCATCTTTGGATAAAGTGAAACCAGTTAATTCTTTAACTTGTATCAGTGATGTTCAATAGAGCTCTTGCAATTTTTCACTAACCTTACAACATCACTACTAAATTTGCACAAGTGCAGTGGAACATCTATGGAACATCTATATTTATATGTCCTTGAATGGAATGATTCAGTTTTCTCTTTACTGGAACCAGTAGTTCAGTTAAACACAAAAATCATATGAACAGCAGAGTTTAACTGCCCAAATTAAATGTTTGAATTTTTTTTTTTTATTAAATCCCTTGGAATGCATCTGTGTTCACTTCATTGTTCTCATTTGCAATGGTAATCTGTATTAACACTGCTGTTTTGTCCTCTCTAAACATTTAGAGAAATTATACCAAGTGCATTAGTAACTGACATGTTACTCTTTAAAAGCGTTAATGAATGTCATTGCTTTTAACATGTACTCTTCCACATTTGTTAATGAAGCATAATTTGCAGTAAGTGCATGTCTACTGCAAAGAATGACAGCAATCATTTTCCAAGGCTGTGTGGATCATTTCATTTATAATTTGTGCTAAAATATGTGTCCTGATTTCCAGTGCTTGGAAAACATCTATAAGGGACACCAGAGACCTGTATTCTGCTACATAAAGTATTGTGGAGGCCTTAGTCCTTCTGATGATGTCTGCCATCTTGCAGACACCAATTTCTTAATACTAATCACAAAATATTCTATGCATATACGGAAAAATACTAAGACATACCAGCACAAAAATCTTCAATGAGTAGTTCTAAATTGATTGTACATTGAGATTTCAAACCAACATTTACAATATTTTACAATATTTACAAAAAACCTGCAGAAGGAAGCATATGATAAAAGTGAATTTGCTGATGCCTATACCTGTACTGATAATGCAAGTCTGGTCATTAAATGGGTGAATGACTGTCTCATACAAAATCTGTAACAACAGGGTGACGTAAGAATAGACTAATGGCCTTGTGCATGAAAGCTTTGACTTAATGGAAAAGAAACAAAAAGTATCCATCTTAACTGTTTTCTCAACTCAATCTGGTTTCTCACAGTGAAAGCATCATTATTTAAAATAACTTCATCTGGATGATGAAACTGCTGATTTTGTTCCAGGCTAAGTTACTTCAGAGATTTCTCTGCTTACTGACAGTGTACTGCACCTAAGAATATTAAGGCAATCAAGAAACTCCATTATCTGAGCCAGGGACAGAAATGATGTCTAATACAGTGAAATGTCTAATGTTTCAATGTGCTGTTACTGCTAGGCAAGATTAATAAACATCATCACGCAGAGAAGCTGTAGCTCCCACCCTAAAGGATTTTGTTTTATGTATAGATCAAATGTATAGGCTGAGCCACCAGCAACTCTTTCTGAAAGTAAGCACAGCAAAGGGCCTATGAATCTTTAATGCCCAGATTTTATTAGAATACAGATTAGAGTAAGTTATCTTTTAAAGGGAGAAAACATGACTCTCCTAATTGAGACAGACCAACAAGAGATTTGAAAACAAATTTTTCCAAGCCTGCCTGAAAGTTTGCAGTTAGTCCTTATCCTAGGAACTTCCAATGGCTTTGAAGGTTGTATTAAAATGCCTCGTTGCCTTCCACACCTTCAGAAGATTTCTGAGCCTCCGAGACCCGTCTCTGTCCACTCCCTTTTCAGCTCAATATTCTCCTCCTCTCCAACCAAGCTACAAACTCCCCATTTCCCTCATTTCTATCTGGCCAACTTGTTTTTCAGCAGATTCTTTCAGGTAAGTAGGGTCAGTTGTTCTCAAGAAATACAGTCTTCTCTCCACCTATGAATTTGCAGGCAATCTTTGAGCAGGACCCATGCCAATCTTTTTGGTATAATTCCATTGGACTTTCTAAATCATTTTTATTTTGGTTTAATCCTAGACAGTAACCAATAACCATTCCCTCACCTGCCCCCTCCCCCAGTGAGAGGGGGACAAGCAGAGGAAAACACAAGGAAATCCATGGGTTGAGATAAGAACAATCTATTAATAGAAACTCAATTAATAAAATAGTGATACTAATAATATTAACAATACCAATGAAGCTAACAATACTAATAATACTACTATAATATATAAGGGAAATAATACTATCAATACTAATAATAATGATACATAACAAAAATAATAGAAAATAAAACAAATTATACCACTCACCGCCCACTGACTGATGCCCAGCCCAGACCCATGCAGCCACAGCCCAAAAGCCAGGCTAAGCACATGAGAGAGACTGCAGCAGAGCCAGAGCAAGCCCCAGTGAGCAAGTGAGAGCCACCAAGCGAGAGAGCAAATGAGAGCAAACAAAAAAGTCAACATGTCCCCTGTTCCACCCCACAGTATGTACTAAGCATGACATTTTATGGAATGAAATACCCCTTTGGTCAGTTTGGTTTAGCTGTCTGACTGTGTGCACTCCCAACTCCTTGTAGAGAAAAAGCTGGGAATGCAGGTGCATTATCAGAATCTGAAAAGGTCCTTGGGTTGATATAAACATCCTTATCAACACCCAAAAACATTAGTTTTATTGATAATATTCTTCTCAGCAACAATGCAAAACACAGCCTCATCCTAGCTACTGTGAAGAAAACTCTATCCCAACTAAAACCAGCACATTTTTATGTGCAATACTTTATTTAGTTCTCGATAATGAGTTGCTGGGCTTATCTGCCTTCAGAAGAGCTGTAGTTTTTCATGAAGGACAGAAGGATTCAGCACTTACTTAAATAAATAGATTAATGCGTGGGTGGAGAAAACAGTGACTGTTGAGGATTATTCATATGCCTACCTTTGTGCATACATACACACACAAATACTTCTTACAAATTATGCTAGGTATTATTCTACTGATTAAATAACATTTAGATTTTCATTGCAACAGTGATAATCAGACATACATATTGAAAACCTTAAAAGCTAGTCTTTTTTTCTTTAATTACGACACCAGTGGGCAAAAAAACTCTTTATGTAAATGCCTGTGTAGTCATCCAGACCAATTTCCAAAGACAATTAGATCCTTAGGAAGCCTTAGGAAGATTTTTCCCTTCACTGGGATTGCAAGGTATAGAGGAATTGATCACCCTAATAAAAATTTACCAAATCCTTAGTTCCCTATTCCCAGCTTCAAATTTGTAGATCCAGCACTGGAGAAAAAGTTTCACAGCCAGGAAATTGCTGAATGTCTGGCAAGAACTGATTATTCTTAGTTGGGAAAAAGTGAGGTAGAGGGAGATGATTAAAGTTGTAAACTATTTATTTTGCTTCTGGTTATTCAACATACTGGTTTTAGTTTATTAATTAATGTATGTCGTGGTTGAATCCCAGCAACTAAGTCAGATGCTGAACCAGTCAGCAACTGATCACCTCACAACCATTTGCTCACCTCTCCCCGCCACAGTGGGATGGGGAAGAGGATCAGAGGAAAAGGTAAGACAACTCCTGGGTTGAGATAAGAACAGTTTAATGACTGAAAGTAAATAAAACAATGATACTAATAATAATAACAACACTAATAATACCAATTATACTACTAATAATATGTAATGAAAATAATAGTGAAAAAAACCCCAAACAAATGATGTAACTGCTCCCTACCCACCAATTGATGCCCAAGCAGTCCCCAAACAGCAAGAGCTAAAGCCAAAGCCAGAGCTAGACAGAGCCTGACAGCCAGACTGCTGGCCACCTCCCCCTCAACTTACACACTGAGCATGAGGTTTTATGGAAATATCCCTTTGGTCAGTCTGGGTCAGCTGTCCTAACTGCATATCCTCCCAGCTTCTTCTAGAGAATCTTGAAGAACAGGGGCAGTATGAGAAACTGAAAAAGTCCTTGACTTGATATAAACATTGTTTGACCACAACTAAAAACATCACTATGTTGTCAATATTCTTCTCAGCAAAAATCCAAAGCATAGCCTCATACTACCTACTGGGAGGAAAGTTAACTCTATTCCAACCAAAACCAGCACGTTCTGTAACTACTCAGTTCTTAATTAACTCGACTGATCATAGTTGCACTTGTAAAAACACTGTTTGGGATACTAGCAACAAATACCAGCGGTGGCAGAGATTTCAGTGAGCCTTTAAAAAAAAAAAAAAAAATCCATTTGACCTGGTGAGATGTCCTTTTCCCTTGGATAGATTCAGTCAAAAAATTTGTTCTCAATGAAGTATATTCTCAAATTTCGGGGAAAGCGTGTTGAATATTTTTCCTTTTGTTTTTGACAGAAACAAAGAAGTCATCTTGTAAACTAATAGTTAAAATGTTAAACAATATCTGAAACAATCTCCAAGTGCAAAAGAAACAAGGTTATACAATTGTCAGATGCTCTTCTGCATTATTAGAGTAACTTTCAATCATGTAATTAAAAACTGTTTAATAATACATACATCTACCTCAGAGGGACATAGTGAAGATTATTAGTATTTGTGTAACATTCTGAAGATGTGTGAGACTATGTAAAGACCAAATATTACTGTTACGGATGATAGCTATAGCACAGGGTCTTGTAAGACACAGAAGAAAAATACTTGTACCAGTTTTAGTCAGGACAGTTAATTTTGTCCAGAGTAGGTCGTATGAGGCCATGTGTTCGATTTGCACTGAGAAGAGCACTGATAACACTGGTTTTTCAGTTGTTGCTGAGAAGCATTTGCACCAATTCAAGGACTTCTGCAGCTTCTGATACTGCAGCTGTGTTCCCAACTTCCTCTCTACAAGCAAATGGAGGAGGGGAGGACACACAGTTCAGACAGCTAACCCAAACTGTCCAAAGGGGCATTTCATCCCGTAGCATTCCATTCAAGCTCAGTACATGCCAGGGTGGGCCAAGGGACCATAGTTCAGTTTGTTAGTTCATTACTTGGTTGGTGGGTCGGTTGCCTTTCTTGGTTGCGCTCTTTTTCATGGGGCTCACTCAGACCCTGCTGCGATCACTCTCAGGCTCTCTGGCTCTGCCTCTTGCTACTCGGGACTTGGCTGTGCATCGGTCTGTGGGTGGTGAGTGATTGTATCATTTGTTTTCTTTTCTGTTATTTTCATTACTATTATTAGTAGTATTGTTAATATTATTAGTATCATTATTTTATTCACTTATATTCAATTATTAAATAGATCCTATCTCAATCCACAAGCTTGTCTTTTCTTCTGATTCTCCTCCACTGAAGAAAGTGGGGAGGTGAGCGAGCAGCTGCATGGTACTTAACTGCTAGCTGAGGTTAAACCAAGACAACACTGCTTAATACACAATCCTCTAAAGAAATATTTTAATGTAGGCCTCAGATTCTGTGGCCTACAAAAACTATAAAAACTTCTGTTTTATATAACGCCACCAGTAGATGTGTTAAATTTGGCCAGTTTAACAAGCCACAGAAGTTATATTTAAGTCTGACAGTTTTACTTTGTCTAAATAATTCCTCAGTTAAAACATGTAATCAATGAAAAAGTGTCTAGGCAGCAGTGGTCAAAACCAGTTTTCAAAGATTTTAGAAATAATTTTATTCAGACTGAAGTCTACATATGTTATGAATTTATTTTATCATTTAGATATTCCAAGATCTTTTATAACAGTATTGTTAACTCTTATTTATTATACATCTCAGAAAATTATTAGAAGGTGGGAATGAATTGGATAACATAGTATAATTTACAGAGAGACAACAGACACATTAGACCAGTAGAAGAAAGGAGCTACACATTAAATCAGTTTAACTATAAAACATTCGTATCAACAAGGAACACAAACTAAATGTGCTGAAATCCATGATAAAGGAAAATATTTAGGGTTATAGTGTTGCCTGAACACACAATAACAATGTAACATGGTAACAATAAGAGTAATTTGCTATGAAGTCAGAAACAATGAAAATTTTAGTTGTCATATGTAGACTGCATAACAGTTACGTCAATTGGTAGTGACATTTATGTCTCCTATCTAAACTCCTTGAAGTGATTAGTGAGGGAATACACCAGAAGAGAGATTAGTCTTCAGTACTGTATAAGATCTGGTAGAGAATGCTACACTTGAAGATCATAATATACTCAAATTTAATAATTTAAAAAAATTCACTATATTAATTTTTCATAAATAACTAACCATTTAATTTTAAAAATTATTTTAAACAATTGGTTAAAAGGGAAAATATGTGGGTAGTATAGAGATTGTTCACATGGACTCATTTAAAAGTTAGCAGTAAATGAATATTAAAATTTCAATTCAGTCTTTAAAGGATAAGTGTACCAACCTTATTTCAGCAGTTTGGTTAAACAAAATATTTTATTAGAAGTCAAAAGGCATCCTTCATAGATTAGAAATTTTTATCCCGTAATTATGATTATTTGAGAAACAACATAGAGGAGCTTTCTTTAAAAGAAAGCTACAATAGATGTGTCAGAAAAGAGAAGATACTCAAATGCATCAGAATCTGAATATTTAGAGCATGTTTAGGATGAAAAAGACATTAGAAAACTGATTATGTGAGAACAGTACAGTACACTTGAATTTCTAGAAGGTTTTGATCAAGTCTAGTGTCAGTGCTTTTAAAGAAACTATACCATGGATAAGGCTTCTCATTGATTACTCAGCAGTTCAAGATTGGAAGCAAAGGGTGAAAGCAATCGTGCAAGTTTCACAATGGAAGGAGAACAGATTATTAAAAGAAAAGCTGACCAAAAAGAATTGCCTATGATAATAGTTCACTGTGGAGTAATATAACATGTGAAAGCCTATGTCAGTAGATGCATAACAAAACAAATAAAACCAAAAAAAGTAATTAAAAAAAAAAAAAACACCTAGCTCTTTAGTGCTAAGGAAAGAGGCAGCCAAGAGAGTCATAAAAAAGGTGACTTGTTGCTCAAGAGAGGTCAGCAGTTAAATAGCACGTAAGAAAGAAAACAGAGAGCAAAACACAAAGCCAGTATCGTGCCATGGTGTAAACTTATTATGAGTACCTGTGACAAATACTGTATGGGGTCCTGATCTCCCAATCTCAGGAAAAATATAATAAAAATCTAAAAAGTACATAGGTGACAGGGATGATCTAAGAAATGAAATACCTTCTTTACAAGGAGAATTGAATTTATAACTCTCCTATTGGATGAGAGATACTGGTGGGAGATAAGACAAATTATAAAATCATGAATGGCATACAAAATGATAACTACTTTCCATTTTCTTACAATGTAAGACTTAAAAAGATCTGTGAGTTATCAGAACAGTTTTTTAAAAAAATAAAAATTAATACCACTGAAGAGTAGAACCACATTACCATACAAACATGTAGAAGTCAATGGTATAAAATAAAAGGTATAAAAGGGTTCAAAAGGTAAACAGACAAAACTCATGGTTAAAAAGCTGTGAATAGCCTCTGGTTCACAGCTGACTGCTGGAAGCAAGCAGGATGTTCTAGGGGACTCAGCATGGGATTGGACAATTCATATATTTAACTGGTCCCTGGCAAAAAAAGAATATGGGCTGAAAAAGACTTTCTGTCTGTCCAATTAAGAAAAAGAAAGGTAAAGAATACCAAAAGATTTCACAGGCTTGATGCTTGAGGAGATGATTATCTCCTTAAAACTATTCTCAGGTTCTGGAGGGAAGACTGCTATCAACTGCCTGCCATCTCCTCACATGGAGCTCATACGTGGTGTTAACAAAGCTCACAACTCAGAACTGCAAAATATTTTCTCCAGAAGCTAAAATCATTGCAAAACTTGGAAGCAGTACAAGCACTTTCTTCTGCCATTCTTTTCTCCCAAATTTGTACAAAATACATGTGCACTAAACAGCAGCACAGCTGTAATATCAACAACCGTGCAAAATATGCCTCCTGCCATACAATTTTTCATTGTGAGAATAAAAAGAATTAAGCAGCACTCAACAAATGCTGTCCACAAGTTTAATGAAACACTGGACAGCTAGAATCGACTTATATCATACCATAATCACTGTGTGATTCAGAAAGTTAAAAAAAAAAAATAACCTAGTAATAAAATACCTTATTTGCTTCTACTTTATATTGAAATCCATTATTTGAAACTAGAGGAAAATGTAAGGTCTTTCTTTACTCAAGTCAATGGCCTAGAAAATCATTACAAAACTATTATAAAATAGGATTTCTGCTGTTGTGTATTGAAGCTTCTCAAGGGACTATGACTTCATTAAACTATTTGACTTATTTCTTATGAAATACTTTATGAAATAACACTAATTGTAAATTTGAATGACACTTTTTAGCAGATTACAGTTACAGTTTCAACAGAGATATTCAGATTTATCTTGTAGGAAATTAAAAGACAATGCAATATTGTACTTTTCTCCTTTCAAGCTGTCAGAGTAAATACTATGTTAGAGAAATCTAAATACTACACTAAAAAGATGCAAATTCCTTGCTTATATGACCTACTTATTATTCCCTTTATATACACACCGTCTTATGCCATATGATGGGTTTATATATATTTGGAGAAGTTTTTACGGGTTTGACTGCTACTCATTAGGAGAGCCAGTTGTATGTGAGGTAATACAGAAAATGTTTAAAAATTGTTACATCTGTTTATTAATTAAAGATACACTTCTTTGGAGATAATGAATAGAGAAAAGTTCATTTCCCATTTTCCTCTTTTCCTTCCAAAATACTCTTTCTCTTTCCATATTATTTTGCATCAGAAATCTTAACTAATAGATTCACATCCCTGAATGCATCATTTAGTTTCTCATTCATTTTAGTCTCACTTCATATTCATTATTCTTATGCTGCTTCTCAACCACTGATCCTCCTAAAATAATTATTTCCATGCTTTGTCTCATTTTTTAGCTGGCCTTATGTGTCACAAGCTTTCAAGAATCCCATTTGTCTGGGCAGTACTATCACACAGTGAGAGCCTTTCCCAGACTTGAAGCTTATTTACCTAATAAACACCATCTTTCTGTCTCAGAACAGCAGTATCTCAGCTGAGAATTCACATAACCCACTTCTTACCCTCCTACAAGTCCTCCACTCTAGTCTGCTTCAGCCAGGCTTTGAAAATAGCAATCCATATCAACCCGTCTTTGCAGCTGTCCAAGGCTTTCTCTTACCTAGCAGAAACAAAACTCACCCCCTATTCTGATTTGAGAAACCTAGGCACAATGAGTGCTTTCCAAAATTCTGCCCAGCTGGCAATAAAAAATAAAGAAAGAAAGAAAGAAAGAAAAACAGAAAGTGAGAGCTTCCAAAAATAATGATGCCTTATTTATTTGTAATTTGCATTGTACTGTGTATACTACGTTTAATTTTAAAAGTTGCTGCTAAACAAAAGCTTTTTTTGCTTTGTTTGTTTTGCTGCATGTGATTATGTCCATTTGAGAGCGCCATCTGGAGTTCAAAGAAAGGCAATGAAGATACCAAAAAACATTCAAGAGTGCAGGTACGCAAAACATAGACAACCTACAACATAAGTGAAAAAAAGCAGTACCACTAATGCTGGCAGGAAACAGTCACTGCCAAGTCACACGAGCAACAGAATGAAACTTATCCAATGGTTTGAAAGTGGACTGTCAAGAGATTATTGGAACACAGAGAATTTGTAAAAGTCACTTTACTAGTAGCAAGCTGGAACGAACGTACTTCTGCAGAGTAGTATGTGGCATGCCAAGATGTATTTGTAATCTCACATTTAAGAGTGAGGGTTTTTTTTCAGGTTATCTTTGTCCAGTTTAACAATACTTAATTTAGCTATGCAACCCTGCCTTTTTGATGTAACTATTCTCAGGAAAAACAGGCAGACCCACCTCAAAGCTTTAAACTGAGATTCTTCGAAGCTCACATTACTAAAACAAATTTGCAATTTATAAGAAAAAACTGTTGATCATTAGGGACAGGAAGAGACACACAAAAGGAACGCAAAAAATACAAAACTTTTTCTTAGTCATTTTTGCGAAAGCAGTGTAGCTTCTACAGTGCTAAGAGTATTGCATGAAACTACTCCGAGTTGGTATACTATTTTACAAATACGAAAAGCATTAATTTACTGTGCTCTTACTTATTATGACAGAAAAGGGCCACATGATACATTTCCTGGGTTTTAGAAATTATTTTAACTACTTAAAATATACTACACAGTAAAAGTGATTTAAAGTTCTGCCAGACAAAACAAACTACGATAAACACATCCGGAAAGACCAGAAAAGTTGAATTTCCCTACTTCGTGAGTATGGAAAACACATTATTTGAACTGTCTGATTTTACACATTTTCTGCTTACTTCTATAGGCAGTACTAGTACTACAGGCATTGACAATTTAATTTATTGTACCTTTATTCCTATTCTTGATGGATCATTTTGAATATTCCTCCATGTGATCGTACATACCAAATACAAGTCCTCCGAAAGCAAGAAGTGTCTGTGGGACTACCAGCTGAATGAGGTTTACCAAATCTGGAGCAATAGATGGAACAGGGAAATACAACCCTGCTTATGGCAAATGAGGGAAGAAAATTGCTTTATCCTCCCTTATTGAAGTAGAAAATAAACGTATAGGCATGTCATAGTCCTCAGCATTATAGACAGAAATGATGTAAAGTGTAGTCTAGATGCAGAATGACAAATACCTGATTTGCAGATAAAAGTTGGGTGCTCTGACCTATGATGTGAAGAGGATGCATGTTCTGCTGCAGCACTGACTGCTGGGGAGCAGCTTTCAGAAGAGCTAACTCAAATGAAATGGAAATTGAATGCCTTAGACTGAACCAATACATTACCATCTTCCACAAAGACTTGCCAGTGCATTTGATTAGCATGATGGTCCTATGGTTGCTCCTATGTTGAAAGAGGATCTGCCCCCAAGCATGAAATGTTTCGGGGGTTGGGTTTTTTTGTTTGTTTGTTTTTCTCTATTTGTTATGATTCCCTTTTATTCTACAGCTCACTGGAGAAGATACGAACTTAAAATAAGATTTGGCTTCTACAGCTGTCTTGTACTAAAAGCTGCTTAGATGTCACAGGTCAAAAACAGGACCTAGAAAGAGAAATATACTTGATTTTGTCCTGGAATGCTGGTGATCGGGAACAAAATACTGTACTGAACATACAGGGGGGGCACTTTGTAGCAAAATCATTCTTTGTATTCCTCAGTCATGTGAGTTTGCAAGTCAAATTGCTTATTTAAGTACTTACAGCATTTTCCATTGTAAAGAAAGCAAAGTGTCCACACTCACTCTGACCTTTGTTATTTCATATCTTTCATCGGTTTTCAAGACTGGGAAAGAAGATGCTGAAGTCCCTGCTAGCAAAATCTGTTGTGCCTTCAACAATCATTTACACAGAGCAGTAACTTGTTTTTGTTGGAAAACAAAATGAAATGGGATGTAATGGTTCTTGCAGGAGAATTCTTGAGGGAATAGAAACAAGTGGAATATAATGATAATATTTAGAAAATACAAGAACTTTCAAAAAGCACCTGAATGCTCACGCATTTTTTTAGATTATAGTACCAAAGGAAGGAGCCCTAAGGTAAAATCCTAGCCCTAAGTCAAGTCAGAGAAAATTATTATTGTTCAATTCAACCATATCAGGAGTTCACTGCATATGACAAGAGAAGATCAGACAACCCTGTTGCATCTAGTTTAGACAACACAACATCTGCAAACTCCTGTGGACATAAATGTGCTTACTAAAAATTAATTTTATTACAGTTGCAATAAGAACTACTAATGAAGAAAGCCAATTTAGATACTCCTCCTTGAAAGAAATAAAGGGTGAAATTCATCTCACCAATAAAGAAAGAAAATTCCAATATATTTTCAAAGTCTAAGATATTGATAAATTTCACAATACTTAATTTTTTTTCCAATACTTAAATTATATCTAAATGTAAACATATCCAATAAAGGAAAAACTATGTATTAGGGATTTGTTATTTGGTGAGAATTTATTATAAATACTAAACCAAGCATTTTTTAACTTATAAGGAATAACTCGTTTAACCTATAAGCAATAAGTTCCTTAATACAGAATCACCAAGTTACAAAACCATATAATCGTTTAGGTTACAAGGAATCTGTTCAGGTGATCTAGTTCAACACCATTGCTCAAGCAAGGTCAGATAAAGCAGGTTGTCCAGGACTGCGTCCATTTGGGTTTTTAATCTGCACGGATGAAGACCCAACAACCTCTCTCAGCAACCTGCCCCAGTGTTTGATAACTCTCATGATAAAAAAGTGTTCTCATGTTCAGATGGAACTTCATGTGGTTTTAGTTGTGTCCATTGCCTCCTGTCCAGTCACTGGGCACTACTGAGAAGACTCTGACTCCCTCATTCTCTCCCCCCAGGTATTGATCCATATTGATCAGACACACACCGTCCCCCAGCCCTGAGCCATCTTGTCTCCAGGCTGAACAACTCCAACTGTCTCAGCCTCTCCTCATATGATAGATTCACCAGTCTCTTAATCATCTTTGTTGTCCTTCACTGGGCTCACTCTACTCTGTCTTTCTTGTCTTGGAGAGCCCAGAACCAGACACAGTGGCCTAACCAGCGCTGTGTAGTGGGAAAGGATCACTTCCCTCAACCTGCTGGCAACATTCTGCCTAATGCAGCCCAGGATGATGTTGGCCTTCTTACCCGGAAGGTTGCACTTCTGGCTTACAGTCAGTTGGCTGTCCACCAAGGCCCCCAGGTCCTTCTCTGCCAAGTGGCCTTCCAGTATGTACTGGCGCCTTGGGTTATTAACCTCCATGTGCAGGACTTTGCATTTCTACCCGTTGAACTTTCACATATTCACAGAGTGGCAGGGGTTGGAAGGCAGCTCTGGAGATCATCTAGTCCAACCCCCCTGCCAGAGCAGGATCACCTAGAGTAGATCACACCGGAACAAGTCCAGGCGGCTTTTGAAAATCTCCAGGGAAGGAGACTCCACCACCTCTCTGGGCAGCCTGTTCCAGGGCTCTGTCACCCTCACAGTGAAGCAGGATTTCCTCATGTTCAGGTTGAACCTCCCAGTTTATGGCCATGGCCCCTCATCCCGTCACTGGACACCACTGAGAGGAGCCTGGCCCCATCTTCCTGACACCCACCCCTTCTATACTGATACGCATTGATAAGATCCCCCCCTCAGCCTCCTCTTCTCCAAGCTAAACAGACGCAGCTTTCTCAGCCTTTCCTCATACGGAAGGTGCTCCAGGCCCTTGATCATCTTAGTGGCCCTGTGCCGGACCCTCTCCAGTAGTTCCTTGTCCTTCTTGAACTGAAGAGCCCAGAACCGGACACAGACCTCCAGGTGAGGCCTCACCAGCGCAGAGTAGAGGGGGAGGATAACTTCCCTCGACCTGCTGGCCACGCTCTTCTTAATGCATCCCAAGATGCCACTGGCTGCCTTGGCCGCGAGGGCACACTGCTGGCTCATTGTCCCCAGATACAGTACTTTATACTTGCCCTTACTGAATTTCATTAGATTTCTCCCTGCCCAGCATTCCTGAAGGCCAGTTTCACTGATAAAGACTGAGGCAAATAAGGCATTGAGATCCTCAGCATTTTCGCTGTCCCATTCAGCAGTAGCTTCCTTCTACTATTTATGTATCTGTAGAATCCTTTCCTGCTGGCCTTCACATCCCTTTCTGGATTCAACTCCAGCTTGACATTTTCCTTCCTATCCCTGCAAGATCAGGCAGCAACCCCATACTCTGCCTGGATTACGTGCCCCTCCTTCCACCTTGTGCATTAGTGCAAAGGCATTTCAAAGATGCATTTGAGAAGACAAAAGCTTAAACTGTTGAGAAGAAAGCATGGATTGTGTTTGGTTTTTAGGTTCCTGTGTCTAGGCAATATAGCTTATTTTAATGAAAAGTATCAGAAAGCTTTCAATGTCAAAGAGTCAAAACTAGAACCTATTATTAAAATAGCAAGTTCATTTAAATAAAAATGCCATTTCAAGCTTTTAAAGACCTAAGGCATTTATTTATTATGGGATTTATGAAAAATATTCTTAGAATTCATTTGGATATCAGGGAATTTAATTTCTGGTACTTACCAGCAGAGTTGAAATACCAGCCTAGACACACATTAGTGTAATCATCTGTGATAGCTCCTTGTATTATTAAACCTCCTCACATGCTGTTGAATAAAACAGAACTCACCTCTTAGCTTTTACTGTCTGAAAAAATGTTACTAGAATGATATTATAAAGCTATTAAAGTAACAGCAAACTAGAAGAATTAAAAATAATAATGAAAGGTGAGCATGAGTAGCACAAAATGAAGATGTTAAGTGTAAAAGTAATGAAGCCACCAGTTAGCACTGAGAGGAAATTTCTTCTAATTTCTTAGACTCCAATTTTACAAGTTCAGGTAATTAAGGGAACCAAATAAGGGACCATTTCCCAACCAATGCCTTTTTTTTAGTGGAAAAGGCCTTTTTTTTTTTTTCTAAAAGACTATTTTGTTGAAACTTCATGATTTCTTTTGACTATTCATTTTAGGAAGAAACAAAAATACACGATGCATTTACCAGAATAACAGAACATTCTGACCCTTCCAAGAAAAAAAAAAAGATATTTTAAATTTTCATTTTTAAACTACAGCATGTGTTGGGTTTGGCTGGGAATTAGTTAATTTTCTTCAGAGTAGCTGGTGTGGGGCTGTGTTTCGGATTTGTGCTGAAAACAGTGTTAACAACAAAGAGATGTTTTCATTACTGCTGAGCAGTGCTTACACAGAGTCAAGGCCTTTTCCGTTTCTCAGGCGGCCGTGTGGGTTGGGCAAGAGGCTGGGAGGAGACACAGCCTGAACAGCTGATCTCAACTGATCAAAGGGATATTCCATGCCGTAAGACGTCAGGAAGAGAAGCATTGGAACAGATTGCTAATTGCACAGAAGGCTGTGCAATCTTTTAAAGGAAAGTTTTTACAACCATTCCTTAAGAACAACAGGATTACAGTATATATTGTCTTCATGCAAGAAATGCATCCAAGGACTAGATAGCATCTTGTAGGACTATTCATGACTGCAGTGATCAAAAATACTTATAAATATACCCTTATAGGATATAAACCTTTTCCCAGGGAAGAAATGCCACTGGAATAGAACAGTTTAAGTTGCTATAATGTATCTAGTTCTTATGCCTAGAGTTCAAACTAGACATAAGCAGGGAGGATTTGAGGAGGATTCACAGGAATGATCAAAGCCATGTGAATCATCTCTTTTAGAGGTATGAATAAAATTTAACCTATCAAACTAAAGAACAATAAGAACAGAAATTTCAAAAACAATGGGATCTTCAAAGTAACAGACTAAGATATAAGGTAGTATAACAGCTAACAAAGAGCACAATTTTTTAACAATTAACTCTCAAAGTAATTTACCAAGGACTGTAATAGGACATATGTAGATTTATAGAAACAGATCTGAAAATGGTGCTCTATAAATTTAACTATAAATTTACACTCAGAACAAGAATTTTACACTGACTCACTGAAATTTGTGCCACTTTCATTCAATGCCACAGATGAAATTGCAGCAGGCAGGAGTTGAGGTGCTGAACTGTTCAAAGAACCTGGTGAACTTTGAGTTCAGAAAGAAACATGACATATTATTTAGCTATCCTTGGTTTATCCAGAAAGTGAACCTGGATTTTCAGGATTACATAAGTATCTACATCACCCTTGAAAGGAGAACTGAAGTCACGGAGTTCCATGTAGAAGGTAGAAAGAACAAGGGAGACAATGTGGGTGGAATTTGATTGTCTAAACATACACATCCAGTGCTTTTTTATGTTACTCAAGACATCACCTCTAAAAGCTGTAACAGAAGGGCAAAAGCCTCTTGTAGTTGTGTTGAAACTTCCATCTTCAAAGGGATGTTTTTTTCCTGATAATTTAGTGCATCTTAGATGGCACTGGGTGTCTTCGTTTAACTAATTAAATCTAAACCTTAAGCCTTCAGAGATCTGACAAGGCAGTGAATCCATGATTACTTACTTTTTATCTTTCCTTCAGGAAGGATGGTTAACATTTTAGTCCACCACACTAGATTACTGCTTCCTTCCGGTAAATCAGTGAAGTCTCAGGATTGAAAGCACTGAAGAAAAGGATGTCACAAGGCCATGACTGAATGACTGGGGATTTGAAAGTAATATTTTCTGCTTCAGGCTAAAACCAGGAGTAATTAAATGTTTGTACAACACAATTTTAGTACCCTGCACAGGCTATAATCAAGGATTAAATCTGACTTTATATACATAGTTTGCATGTGCAGAACAAAAAGATAATTTCTACTCACTAGAATTTTAATGCTTACAGTCTATCAGTCTTCTCTGATAAATAATGCATTATAAGTCAAGAAGTGGAAAGGCTTTTTCTTTGGGCTATTTTCTAATGCACTGTTACGTAACTTAGTTCCCAGCGTGGTGTTAACCACTCAAAGGAGATGGTCAGAATGTGCATTTGACCTCTGATTCCGTTAGATACACTAAGAATCCCTATCCATAAAATATCATGTTTCATACTGAAAAATATGTAAATTGTTTATATTTTATTCTTTCAGAATCAACAAGAGAACATGTCACTTCCAACTCCACTAAGAAAAGCAAATACGGTGAGCTATCATTTGCCTTTCTTTTCCTCCCCACCTCTCCTATAAGGCTTAGGTAAACAATTGTTTCCAAGCATCTGTTGCTTTTACTCACAAATTAGCACAACAGAAGCCTACAAGGCCATCAAAATCTCAAGGTTAGCTTTCAGAAAGTAGCAACTGAAATATATCAGTGCTAGCATTATACTGTTACTTCTATCTCCCTCTTTGTGCCTCGTTTCTGTTTTGCGTGATACAGTTCTGAAAGACAGATTACAAATTATTCTCTTTAAAATCAATAATTTTTGTGATAGTTAAATGAATCTGATTGGTTTTGGTTTGGTTTTTTTAACGCATATACTAAAACATCCCTGGAAAAGAGCAAGTCTATATACATAGGATGATGCCCGACCATGGCTGTGTTTAACAATTATTCTACTCCCCAGCATACCTTCAAGCTAGCAGGATTAACCACCGGTGCATATCTCAAACTACAGCTCATGTGAAGCAATGCCCTTGAACCAAGAGTAGAGGCCGAAATGTGCCTACAGCTGAGGAGCTTATCTGAGCACTTTTACAGTTGTGTTAGCTTTCCATGGCATACCTGACCTTCTGCTGCCTTCTGTGGATAAAACATTTTTTAAAATGGCTTCTACGTCAGTAAAACAGAAAGCATAATTTCTCATGATCTTCTACCTACTTGCATGCAAACTGCAAAGTTATGAAATGTACTGAATTGTTTTTAATCAAGGGATATGTTTATTCCCTAAGATGCGCTTCTTTTATCCCCAGTGACTTCCTGGAAGGAATTCAGCCCTGCATCAGTTGCCAATCAATCTCCATATTGCCTGCAGCATAATACTATATCATTAGACAGGACTAACTATCTTTACAATAGAAAATCAGTAACTATAAAATGATTTTCAAGTCATCATCTATGCTGTGAACTGTATTTTGATTAACTTCCTGGCTCACATAAACTGATATTTAAAAAGTAGGCAGAAAGTGAGTCATACAGTAACTTTTAAAATTGAACAGTCTGGATGTTTCGTTACAGATACTAGAGAAAGGTATTCTTCCCCAGAGGACGACACACTATTCCTAGAAAACTCAAGTCATCTAAATACTTCCAAGTGAACACCAACTGGCATGTCACCTAGTGACAATATTTATCTCTCAGAGTAAACCAGAAATAACTACATACCTGACTACTGCATTTGTTATGGTAAAACAAACCACTGGACAAAATCTGTGCTCCCAACTGGCATTTTGCTACCAGCTTCCACACTCATCCATGCAGCTGTCTGTACTATATTCTAAATATGTTTTCTCCTGAACTGGTCTGCAGTGCCGCTCAGTTCCACGTTCAGACCAATTTATTTTGCAGATAGAATCATAGAATCACAGAATGGTTTGGGTTGGAAGGGACCTTAAAGATCATCTAGTTCCAACCCCCCTGCCATGGGCAGGGACACCTTGCACTAGACCAGGTTGCTCAAAGCCACATCCAGCCTGGCCTTGAAGACAGCCAGGGATGGGGCATCCACAACATCTCTTGGCAACCTGTTCCAGTGCCTCCCCACCCTCTCTGTGAAGAAGGTGGTGATCCTACAAGAAGCTTTGGTAATATCAATAGTAAAATGACAGGAAGACAAGGTAAAGCCATTAATGGCCTACAGCTACCTCTCACTTCTAACACCACATTAAATCATGCTCGAGAAGTTTCTAAGCCTTCATGAGAGGAAGTATCTTTTTCATTTATTTTGAGAAGCACTTCCACCCAATTAGGTGCTAGAGGAAGTATATTATTATTATTATTATTATTACACAGGCCCTGACCAACGGAGTATCATTCTCTGTCAACAATATAATGTCAAAAATTGTTATTGATTGTAACAATGAAAGCTGACATGCTTGATCATTGGCTAGCTCACTGAGGCTTCCTTTCCTCCTCCCAGTAAATCAACTGTCAAGTTTGCCTACAGTCCTTGGTGCAACACTAACTGCATGGAGTTCATCCCTCTCTCATCATGTAAAACAATAAGATCTTCAAATTAATCAGATACCTTCATGATGTAGACAGCTTTAACTGCATAATTACAGAAATTACTGCACTCACTTGGCAACCTTCCAGCACTAATGCTTGGCTATACAGTACAAAAACATTTTTGTGAAATGATGCACCTTCTTAATGTATCCTGGTCTCCGTGATCCTGCTTTGCTACTCCAAATTCTAACAACATTCCAAAATGAGTCCCCCCCAATACAGGAAAAGTTTCGTAGGTAGAACAGTTCTTCAGGTGCTGTTTGTGCAGAGAAGGGCTAAAGGAACAATATGGATTCTATGTCAGTAAAAGGCACCTAACGTTTTATGCACCTCAGTTACATCCACATGGATATACAGATGGAAACAATGTTGTTTTATAGAACAACACTGTAATAAAAATGGTAAAACACTTCCCATTCTAGTTTATGAGCTAAAACTAACTGGAATGGAAGGCAGGAATATTTTTAACACAAATATGTCTTTTTTTCTTTTCTTTGAGAGGAACAACTATACTTCATAGTGTTCCCACTATAGGAAGTTCACATTCCACAGTCTAATTCCACATATTCCCTCTCATTCCTTTTTTGCCTCCTTCAATGCGAGCACCTTTAACAGTGGAGCCTGATTAGGCAGAATATACATTTCTTTGTAGCCTTTTGTCATCACAGCTGCACTACTATTATCAGGCCCTGTGATACTCTTTGGTGGTTTACAAAACTGTGTACCTTTGACTTACTCTGAGACAGTACTTATGCTTAATATATGACTACAAATTTAAATGTGCTGTTTACTGGGATATTAGACAAATAATTTACAGCAAACATTTAAAAATTAAAACTGTACATTTGTTAATATTCGCTCACCTATAGTTTAATCGTGTACCTAGTGGTCAAAAGGAAAATGTAGTAGCCCTCACATGATAATTATATGTCTCTCTGAAATTTATTAGTGCTTCACTTACTCCTAAAATAAAAACTAGTAAAAAGTTGGAATTGCAAACATAGCACACTTTCATACTCGCACATCTTCGTTACTGATGCTGCACAAAAAAAACCATCACACTACTAATGATAATACTCATGTGCAGAGGCAGTAATTAAGCACCTGGTCCCTTTGAACCTTCGTGTTGAACATCATCGTTGTTTTAACTCTGCAGTGAGTTATGCAATCTCAATCTTCACTGGGTGCCCTTACAAGGCTAGAAGAACTTTTTTTTATCCTGCAGAGCTATCCTGACCACAAAACAAAATCAGGCTGCTGTATCTCGAGAAATTTAATGGGCAGTCTAAAATGGAGCCTCTTAAAATTGCAAGTCTACAGCCTGTTTCAACATACGGTAAGGGGAACCTACGCATAGGTGTTTGCATTTTATATGTAAATTGTCTTGTATGCCAACAAGAACGGTACTTATTTCTTCAGAAAGTTTGTATGCATTAATGCATGACTATCAACTGAAATGCCTGATTACTGTTAGAAGTGTCATGAAATATTATTCAGCTAATTTATTTCTTCTATTAATACTAACACAACCAAGGATGTTTAAATGGTACTGGAGCGCCCTGAATCCAAATGTGTATGTTTTTTAACAGTACCCACAGGCTAAGTGTGTCATAGTTTGGTGTGTTGAGTTTTTTGGTGGTTTTTTTTTTGTTTCTTTGTTTTATCTATCCCTTGCTTTGGCTCATTTTCTTGTCAATACCACCTAATTCCAATATTTTTAAAGAGTGTATCACCATCATCTACACATTCATCTTTCTTTGAAGAACATTTTTCTCCTGCAGTTGCTAAAAAGAAAAAAAAATAATTAAGAAAATCAGTGCACAAGACTACCTAAGCTGAATTACATTTTCTGCCAGGAGAAGAAAACATCATTGTCTCATCACAGTTCATTTAATCTAAGAGGAAACACAAATGAGGCTTCTAATTTCTGAAGGTGATGAGACTCCAAAATCAAACACATCCATAGATTAATAAGTACTCCAGGGAAAATCTTGAAAACAGTATGTAAATTCTTTCTGCACTATTTTTTTTTATGGGCAGAGAGAAAAGGTTGTTTCCCCTCACTCTCCAAGATACGTAACTTTAGTTCCAACAGAAGAGCATTAGAAAGAATTACATTTTAACTGGCCATACCTTTCCAAAGGTCTTAAAACTCAGTAAGAAATGAAAAAAAGCAAAAGCATATCCAAATATATGCTAACGTAAGTGATGCGCAATATATTTTCTGCATTCAATGCCCAGTGAATAACCTTCATACAAATCCAATATATACCACACACAGTTTGATAAGCTTGGTAGGCACTCCTGCATGAACAAAGTATAAAGAATTTTGGTCTCATAAAATTATTAGCTGCATTAAATAATTTCCCTCTGTAAGCAAAGAAAAATTCCACTTGTATACATTGCCCAGACATACAAAAAAGTAAATGGAAATTTCTAAGGTGAGTACAGTACATTTCCAATATTCCAACCTCTTTCACAGTTTATCCTGATTTTCTTAATTTCACAACAAAAAATGAAAAATATGTAAACCCCACTGTTTTATAAGGAGAAACACCATTTTTTCTAGATTTCAAAGATACTTTAGATTCTGACATAACATATACATATATGTATATATAAAAAACAGTTTTGTTTCTGAAAGGCTGGAACAAATCTCTAATACACGCAACAGTTTAGTGAGCCATACAATAAATTCAGGGATTAGTTTCATCACAGAAAAAGAGTATAAATTTTAATACAGCTTGTTTATATTAACAGCTTGAATATCTACAGTTGTCCATGGCCTGCAGTCAGGTAATATGGCTGTGTATTTTTTTAAGTTTTCACAACCAAAGCTTTCTTTGCTCTAAATAAACTGCATGACTAGTATTTACCTGTTTCAAAATTACCTTTTCAAACTTGTAAGAAGCAGGTGTACAGTTATCCAAATCCCACCAAAATGTTATAGTATCTCTACTGCTCTTGAAAACTTTAAATGAAAAAAGGACCAGCACTTTGCCACTTTTTGTGGCACACAAGCAAGGTTGTCATTAGCTTCTGCTCAGGAAAATGGGTAGCATTTTTCCCTTGTGGGAAAATTTTTCCCTTTCCTCCCAGCAACAAGAGGCTCTGGGAGGAAGGATTCCAAGAGGTGGCTATGTATCAGATAAAGTGGCAGAGATTCACAGAACTTTGAATGAGGAGCGCTACTTTGAGAATGATTACTGGATGGAAAACAGAGAAATTCACAATTTTAAGACAGAGAGGACTATTGAGAATGGAAAGAAAGGCTACAAGCACAGATTATTCCCTCTTTTGTGTTTGTTCTAAAGCCAGAACAGACTATTACAGCTATTATATCCATAAATACAGAACAAGTGAGAAGATACAGGATATAATGGAGAAGAAAATTATGAAAGCTACAGGAAAGATAAGAATATACAATGATGGCAAGCTAGGGAATAGGACACCTCGATCTAACACTGAAAAATAAGCAAACTTCAGACTAAGAAGGAAAAAGAAATGTAACACAAGACACAAAAAAGAAAGTTAACAAATAATGTTACCACAATCATATTAAACTCCCTTGCTCCACCTAAGCTTAAACCAAACACAATTACTTAATTTCCTTACTACGTAGAAAGGCTTGGAGGAAACTGTGATTTAATAGTTTTGGTTTGTTGGGTTTTGAAACTTAGCCAGTGGATTCAGTTGGTTCAGCAAAAATGTTCTGACATAATAGAACTATGTCAGAAAAGCAAATTTTAGGTTATTTTCCTCTGATTAAATGAATTTTTTTTGTTTATTGCCTAGCACTAGCAAATTTTTATCCTGCAAACACATACTCTTAATGGAATATGAACAAATGAAGCTTCAAATTTACTTTTTCCAATCTTAAGCTTTCTCACTGTCTTCTTTTCAAATAAACTTTCTTAGTTTCAGTAGTTTTTCCACAAGGGAAAAAGAAAGTGAAATTAAAGTTATGTCCTCCATAAAAAAAAAAAAGTGAAGAGCACCCTTATACTATCCTTTTTTTTTTTTTTTGAAAGAGAGAAGAAGAAAGAAAAAGGAAACAAGAAAGAAAAAAAGGAAAAAATCAAGAAAGAAGACAATGAAAGAAAGAAAATGCCATAAAAGAAAAATTTTGTAACCCTGTGAGGAAATTGTATTGATATCAAGTTTTCAAATTTCAAATCTCCAGTGTATTCATATACCAACTCATTCATTAAAGTATGACATTCCTGAACCACTTACAACATATTTTCCATTAATGAAATTATTCAGATACACACAAGAAATAATATTAGAAATAAGCATTACTGCAATGTATTTCCTATCAGAGCACTCAGACAGCATAAAGAAAACATCATGCAGCAATTCTGCTTGCCTATTTTCTCAGAACTCAAGAACCACAGGAGCTGCTGAATTTACTTGTTTATCTTTTTTATATCTACAGCGTGAGATCCATTCCAAGTCTTTTCATCCACGTACAAAGTGAAATACTGCCTCTGTTTAAATCAATGAAAGTTCTGTTATTGATTCCAATGAAACCACAATTCTGGTCACTGTTTGTTACTGTTTCTCTCAGGGCTTAGAGAGCATCTTATAAAAAAAATGCAGGTAAATTACACCACAGGGATCCAACTCATTATAGTCACTTTTCATACCACAAGCAGAGGAAATGTTTTCATTGTATGGGAAAACTGTGCTGTTTACCTACCGCAACAATTTGCATCGTGTCAATCTGAAGCGCTCATCAACAAGTGTTCTTTCCAACAGACTTCTGATGTTACAGTAGAAAAATGGGTATTTTTTTTCATTGATTTAGTTACTAATCTCATTTTGGCAACCATTCATAGCCCATTTTTACTATTCTGCAAAAAAGAAAGAGTAAAGCACACATGAAATGTTAGCATATGAAACATTAGTGAAACCATTTTTACATCACTGCCATTATATGCAATTACAAAATGATTGTATAATTATTTATCACATTTCATGTGTTTTTTCCTGATTTACTCACATATAGCTGACATGGTATAAAAATGGGTAAGTACCACCATGCACTAACTTTCTCAATGCGTCACCAACTTGAATGCCTTATTCTAACATGAGCCACCAACCTTAGTGATGCAGAGGTCCCGCTCTTTTACGCAGAATCGCACATTGCCCACAGCTTTAAGTGGCAGGCTTCCCCCAGCCATTACCACTGAGCAAGTCCTTCCCCAGCCGAAAAGCAACCAAGAATCCAGCAAAGGATTTTACAGTACTGAAGAACTTTCAGGCCCTTGGAGTAAAATGGCAATTTCAAAGCCCAGGGAGACCTTACACACTACTATTCACGTCCTTTGCTCGCAGGAGAAAAAGACAACGGATCTCCAGCGAGCACCCGAGGCCTCGCTATCACACACGAACAGCGTGAGGGTAACAACAGGCGCCCAGGACACCGTCCCTCATCCCCCATGGATGAGCTTCTCCC
>NW_010250692.1:0-11774 GCF_000690775.1 Eurypyga helias | reverse complement strand
AATTCTGAATCAGGCTTGGTGTTCATATTCAAAGCCTTCCTAAGCCTGAGACAAAGAAATTCAGGAGAAAACCATACCCAGCTGTTCTCCTGTGGTACAAAGTGGGAGGCAAGGTCTTACCTGAGAGTCTGAGGAACTCCCTCTTTTGCTGAGGAGCACTATAATAATTATTCCTCCCACTCTTATTCCATGAAGCATTACGCTGACCTTGTGTTTTCTGTTGTAAACACATAGCAACATGCTTGATAAACAAACAAATGAAAACCACTGAACCAACTCCAGACCCTCCCCTACTTCTTCCCTGGGGAGAGACAAGAAAACAAACAATATGTGACAGATGTTAGTCATGTTGCTTAATGCACGAGTAAAGAGACTCAGATGTCATGGAAATGACCATGGCAAAAAGACATAAAATCACAGAATAATCAAGATTGCAGGAAATCTCAGGAGATCTTTAGTCCAACATTCAGCTCAAGGTAAGTTCAGCTGTGAGATCAGATCAGGTTGCTCTGGCCTTTGTCCAATCCAATCTTGAAAACTTCCAAGGATGTACATCGATGGGCCTGATGATAGTATAGAGTGGATTGAGACGTTCAGAAGGTCTCCTTAATTCCTGAATTTTATTTTGTGTAAAGATGTTTGAGATCACCACTAGGAAAGAAAAGTGTGGAAAGCAAGAAATAATACAGTAAGTTTGTCATTTAAAAAAAAAATAAATTAACACTTTAGAAAATAATGCCATTTAAAGAAAGCAAAATAATCTGAGTGCCAGAAACATAAATCCTAGGTCAGGGGTGATAATAGCTCAAATCAGTCAGTGACAAATATCAGGGACTGCTGTAAGGTTTGCTTATCTATTACTTCAAACAAACTCTGTGTTTGATTTCTAAAATGCTTTATTACTGTTCTGATTCATGTGTGGAGATGCCTTGCAGAGACACTGACGAGATTACAACCTCAAAGTGTCAGGTCAGCTGTAATATATAGGCAGCTGAGTTGTGCGTTCTCATTTGCAATTTGCAGTGCAGTATTTTGCGGCAAGCCAAAATTGGTGATTGGTTTTACTGTAAGAGACCTCATGGTAAATCAAGATGGTTCAACTGCTGCTTTGTGATGGGCATGAAAACAATGATCTCACTAGCTGCTCTACACTCTGCTCACCCCAAACCATGGTCAGAAACCTCAGGGTCTCAGGGGTGCCTTTAGCACCTGCTTTTTGTCTGCTTAGGCCCAATTGGTGACTACCAGCGTCGGCATGCAGGCGAGGGTAGGTGAAGAAGGTGCTAGAGCTGTTGTGTATTTATTCTGGTCTTTGGGGCCACTGCAACAGATCAGAGTAGATTTGACAAACCTGGTGGACTCAGTAGGAGTTTGCAGCTGGCTGAGATCATGTAAATCTGATAGCCTTCCAGCATCACCTAGGTAGTGATGAAATTGGTGGAAACTGAAATGTAGTGTGTGCTTGAAACTTTGCTGCTGGTGAATATTGTTTGGATGGCAAATAATGCAGAGAGCTATGCCTATGGAAACAATCATTTTTACTGCGTAATTTGTTCCTCTTGGGAGTTGGTTTAAGTAACCCTTTTGTCAGTGTAAACCACATCTCTGCTGGAAATGGGGTGGGCAAAATACCAAGCTCTGTCTTCCACCAAAGTTGGGACAGCAAGCCAATTTCAGTGATGACTTCTATAGAAGATTTGATGTTATTTATTGAATACTTTTTTTTTCTTAATTATTCTGATTGGAAACACTCTGTTTCAAGAGGTTTAATTGGTTACCTAATCACTTCCCACTGCAGACACCAAAAATGTGGTCATAGAGTGGAGAGCAATGTGTCTGTGTTATTTAAGTCTCATTGATTTAATGCACTGGTAATTATATGTACCTGTCATGCTAAACAAAATACTTGTGGTGGGCTTCAGCAGCCACACAAGCCATGCTAGGCCTAGTGCTGCTGGGCTTTCACGGGCTGGCTGGCTCTGCAGGAGGAGTCGGCCCCACATGGTCTGCCATAGATCAGCAGCTGCCCCTCCTGATCTGCACCAGCTGAAAGCCACTTAGCCGTCTTAGATCCAGCTGGGAGGGGGTCACAGGACAGTCTGGAGGGAAAGGAAGCATGATTGCCTTCCTCAGACTTCCCTGAAAAAGAACTTAGAGAAAATGCTCTTGGGCTTCCCTACTCTGCAGTAGATGGGTAGATAACAGCCCAGGGGAGTGGGAGTCTCTCTTCCTTTTGGATCTCTGCAACTGTTGTATCTCAAAGCTTCCTTGGAGTCAAGAAGGCGGGCAGGAAGGCAGGCCTGAGAGAGAGAAAAGCAGAAACTTTGAGGCAGTAGCTGTTTCGGCCTGAATGGTGACAGGGAGGACTGTGGTGAAGCTAGGCTAATGTGTTTAACTTGGCTTGGGAGGGACCATAATGCCTTGCAGAACAGAAAATGAAGGCTATAATTTTTAATTTTTTTTTTGTATTCCGTTTTGGACAAGGGGAAATGGTAAAGCAAACCCAGAATGGTCTTCTGCTGCATAAGGTGTCGTTTTGCCCATAAAGTAGCCTGGGTGGGTGGAGAAGAGCAGCTGGTGTGCCAGGTCAGTGTGTGGAGCCAAGGCTGCAGATAGGGCCCTGGGGCCCAGTTGCCGTGGGACATGTCCTCCAAGGAGGAAGGTGAGCTGTGGTAAGCACAGGAGAGTCTAGTGTGATACCTGACCATGAGTGAGATTTCAACTTTGTGTCTTGCCGTACGTGAATAAACATAGGAAAGGTTTTAGTGTGACTATAATTCTGCTTTGCCTTGTGTCTGCGGTGGCAGGGTGACAGCCTGTCTCTGGCACGGTGTCAGACAAGGCGAGGGCTGGCCAGCCCTCCAGGGTGGTGTGTTTTCACAGAAGAAAGCAGGGGGTATTGGAAATCTCTTCCACACCATGAAGTCAGGCTGCAAAGAAGACTCTGTCTCCTGGGAGGGTGGCAGTGCTGCAGGGCCAGTGGCTGCTGACAAGTCTCATCTGCTCTGCAGATCTCAAACACAGTGGCTTCTGGTTAATAATCTCTAGCCTGTACAAACATTATGTAGAGTTAAATATTGAAAGGTGGTAAACTTGGTGGTGCATGAAAAGGACATTAATGGGAATGAGGATTTTATCTCTTGTATTTCATATGTTGTTTCTGTATTTACATATTCTTTTTATCTGGGAGCTTCACAGCTTGTAAATGTCGATTAATTTGATCTCCTATATTAACAAATCCAAGTTTTGTGTGATTCTAATATCTATGTTTTCAAAACTGACTTCCTTTTCTGAGCGCCTTGACACCTTGTATCCAAAAGGACACTACATTACAGCCTTTTAGAAGCATGAAACTTCGAATTCCAGCAAAAGCTAGTCCCCTCTCTTGAAACAGCTTGAATTGCCTTCTGAATCTTGGCCTATTCTGGGGTATCAGAGAGTGCAGGCTGACCTTGATCATGTTGTGATCTTGCAAATGGGATTTATATCTTTAATATTTTAGAGTTTCTTCTGCTGTGCTCAATGGGAAGAGGTATCAGCTGATGTCTGGGGCCTTAACAATAACAAATGAGTCAAAAAACCCCAGTGTCTTTTGAAGTGCTTCGTTTTAGTATCACAACACCTATGATAAAAGCCAGTATAATGTTACTAAAATTCAAAATCCTGTTCAAATTATATTTTATAGCCTCCAAGTATGAGCACACTATGCGTGGCTGTCTGTTTCCTTGTTGGTTCAGAGGATGCCTTGCCAAATACTGAAATATTTAGTTAAGCCTTGATGTTCCAATAATTGTTCTTTACTTCTTGATGCTGAATCCTGTGGTTATGAGTTGCAACATCATAATAGACAGTAATTTGTTTCCCTTAATTCTCTGGGAACGGATTTCCATGTTAGAAGGAGAAAATAATTTGTGAAGTGGTATCTCTCTGCAGGAAAGAGAAGAACAAAAAATTAAGAATGATGTCTGAAACAGATAAGTATTTTCTCGTAACGATATATTTTGGCTCAAATCAATGTATATGGAAATAAGATCTACTGATACACCTCTGAGGTTGGGGTGAGAGTTCAAAACTTCCTATTCCCTCTACTGGATCTGTAATGTGAGGACAGCCCTCTACCATTGTGGGACTGTGGGAGTGAAAACTCCTATTTCCTGTCTCTGCTCTTGCTGCTGGTGCTGGGGATGTCAATCTAGAATAGTGCCTTGCTTTGTGTTTCCATTTCCAGAGGAATGAAGGAGGAAAAAAAAAAAACCAAAACCAACCAACCAAACAAACAAAAACACAAACCAAAAAAAACCCCAACAAAACAACATAGAGGTGTTGGCAGAGGAGCAGTAGGTTGGACGATGGTCTAGAGCGTGTTCATAGAATGAATCACAGCATGGTTTAGATTGGAAGAGACCTTAAAGACAATCTAGTTCCAAACCCCCTGCCATGGGCACAGACACCTTCCACTGGACCAGGTTGCTCAAAGCCTCATCCAGCCTGGCCTTGAACACTTCCAGGGATGGGGCATCCACAGCTTCTCTGGGCAACCTGTTCCAATGCCTCACCACCCTCTCCAGGAAGAACTTCTTCCTGATATCTGATCTAAACCTCCCCATTTTCAATTTAAACCCATTACCCCTTGTCCTGTCAGTACAGGCCCTTGTAAAAAGTCCTTCTTCAGCTTCCTTGCAGACACCTTCAGGTACTGGAAGGCTGCAATAAGGTCTCCCCAGAGCCTCCTCTTCTCCAGACTGAACACCCCAACTCTCTCATCCTGTCCCCATAATAGAGGTGCTCCAGCCCCCTGGAGCATCTTTGTGGACTTCTCTGGACTTGCTCCAGCCAGTTGATATCCTTCTGATGTTGAGGGCCCCAGAGCTGGATGCAGAACTGCAGATGGGGTCTCACCAGAGCAGAGTAGAGGGGGAGAATTCTCTCCCTCGACCTGCTGGCCATGATTCTCTGGATACAGCCCAGGATATGGTTGTTCCTTTCAAGAGTTTGAGGGACATGGATTTGTTTAATGTGGGGGCAGAGGATACTAAGGAGTGATCTGATAAATCCCCTCTGAGGTGAAGATGACATTGTGGTGACTGATGAGTTGACAAGGGACAGCAAATTATAACTTCTCAGGTTCTGCTTGGGTATTCAGAAAAACTTTTTCATTGAACATGAAACAATGTTATGGAACATGTCACCAGTCCAAAGATGTTATGGATGTCCATTGGTGGAGGTTTTTGGGTTATGGTTTATCTGATCTGCTGGTAATAGTCTTGTCTTCAGCCACAGGTTGGACCAGAGAACATCAGATGCCCTGCCAAACTGATATTTCTGTAATCATGTCTGTGTTTTCCATTATTCTGTGGAGGCTTGTGTGTGAGGAATTTGGACAGATACTGTGCTGGAAACCTGCGGGTCTTCATGAGGTAGTAGAGAGATAGTAAAAAGGATGACTCAGTCTGGTGCATCCATAGTGGTGTCTTCCTATTCAGCTCCATACGCATTCTGCCCAGTCATCTCCATGTTTCTTCTTTTCCTAGTTGTAATGGATAAAGTAATTATGCTCCTTTACTATGATTGTTCAAGAGCATTGAAATGAGTGATGGTGATGTAAAGCATTGCATCAGATAATCAAGTGTTGTAAATACTAAGCTGAGTTTTGTGTGATCAGACTAATACTGGCCAGAGGAGAACTGGGCAATATCCTGGAAGACCAAATCTGTACACTGAGGGAAATTCTTTCTTATCTGAAGTAGGCTTCTTACAAATAATACCAGAAACAGCAACTTCTTTTTCTCTCCATTTTGAGAAAGGAAGGAAATTCTGACCTCTGGACAAACTTGCGTGTCACCTGCTTCAAATTAGGTTCTTCAACATTTCTAGCTGAATTAATTGGTGGGACATAAAAGGTGGTCCCACAACAGTACTGAACAGTTCCCCAGTGGAAGATGTCCTTAAAAGCCAGTGTCGACAGTGGGGGGTGGGTGTGTGTGTGTGCCACTCCTGCTCTTATTTGGAGAAAGAGAAGAAAGCACAGAACATGGAGGGCTTTTCTAACCATGATCCTATATGTTCTGAGGCTGCAGAAGTTTAGGAAGTGTGTTTTCTTCCTCATTATCAACTACACCCTGAACTTCCAACACATAAATTCCTCACTCTAATTCCACAGTCTGGCACCATCTGGCAGGACCTTCTTGGGAAACACAAGTGGAGAGATTTGGGAGTTGCGTGTAATGGCGCTCTGCAGAAAGCCATGCGTGGTTCCAGCCATCACTGCACTTGGCTGAAGCTGTTGCTGCAGTTACTGTTCCAATAAACATTTCACTTCCAAGTTTCAAATAGTAAAGCATTTCACCTCAGATGTGATGTCATCTTCACCTCAGAGGGGGCCTATCAGATCATTCCTTACCGTCCTCTGCCCTCACATTAAATAAATCCAGCTCCCTCTAACTCTTGAAAGGAACAACCATATCCTGGGCTGTATCAGGAGGAGCGTGGCCAGCAGGTCAAGGGAGGGGATTCTGCCCCTCTACTCTGCTCTCGTGAGACCTCATCTGCAGTTCTACATCCAGCTCTGGGGCCCCCAACATCAGGATATCAACTGATTGGAGCGGGTCCAGAGGAGGGCCACAAAGATAAACATTTGACTTCCAAGAGATCATGTAGTGTTTTCTCAGCACAGTTTGATATTATGAGAACTGAAGGCTAATAGTCCAGAAGGTTATATTGCTATGCTAATAGAAACTTTTATTCTGGGCAAATCAAATGAAAGAGAGAAGGCCCAAGTTGATACAATGGGCTTTAAAAAAATATAAAGGCAGGGGGGCAGGATAGGACATTTTTTCTGGTAACAGAATTCACATGCAAAGTTTTTCATGTGTTCAAATCAACCTGTTTTCCTGGTGAAAGGAACTTAATGCAGACAGGTAAGATGTGTGCATCCTGCTCATGTACATATGTAGCAGTCTTTGGTTTCTTTGTACAGAATGCTTGAGAAACTGACTCAAAGGCAAAGTAGTAGTACATAAAGACAAAAAACAGTTGGAACCATGAGATATGATTCAGCATGAATCAGTGAGTCATCAGGCTTGAGAACTGAGAATGATTTGTGGTGTAAAATGGCAGACCTCAAGTCACCGGAGCAAAAGACTTTAAGGCGAACAAACCCTAAGAATTCGTGTAATTTGAAGTTCCTGTGGTTTGCTGCCCACCAATATGAAACAGCCAAGTGAGAATTTCAGCATGGGGCATACAGAGCACTGTTGGCAATCAGAGTGTAATTCTTGTTGCTTACTTGCATTGTTAGAAAGAGACAGGGAAAATCATGGCTGCTTCCAGCCGCTTAGAGTGGAAAGGAAATACTTCATGTGATCTACAAGCACTTGTCCCAGAAAAACTTAGCAAATTTCCATTTCACCATGTGTAGTGCAGGCATTTCATCCAAAGTCATCCTCGAGATGGTAATTGCATTCAGATGATTTTAAAATTAAAAACTTTCTGATAAATCCAGTTTTTTAACATGGCCCTTTGGATGATAGGTTAAAAAAAAAAAAAAAGACAGCTAATTTTACTCTTAATTATAACAAACTATTTTATTTAGGCTCCTTAACATCAGCCTATCAACTTCTATACTAGTATGATACTAAAAGAGAACACAAGTACCGGAAAACAATGAATATTCAAGCACTTCCAGCTTCTGAAATCTATTTTGTGGAAAAAACATGATTCTAAAAACAATTATTGCTGTTTTCTTGGTGCGCAGCTGAAACCTGGGTGGTTACTTAATGATCAGTTCTGTTAAGGGTGCAGATCTGTCACTATAATATGTTTGGAATTGTTCCTGAAAGGTCTTGCTACATTGCATGCCTTCAAAGGGCGATGAAGGATGATGCAATGTCTTCAACAGATCACAGGGCACCAAGGTGATTAAATCAGCATGACAAGTTTCACAGCAGTTTGAGCGGATAGCTGGGTGTCTTGGAATGTTATATTAATACTTCCAGTTCATTTGCTGAATCCAGTGAGGATAAACTAATGGAGTCATAATACCACTACCATATTACAGACGAGAGATCCCAAGAACTGTTATGAGTGCTTCAGACCCATTTTCTCTTAAGGTCAGTGCTTAGTTAGGTTTTAATGGCTAAATTAAAAATGAAGCGTGGTGCTAACTGCCAAATAAGCAATGGACGCTGTTGTTCTGAAGGCTGGTCCCAAAGATAACACCCTCTCATTAGGGTGAGATTTTAATTTGAGGACTTCTTTTGCCTATAACAAGTTTGCTAGAACATTATGTTCAGTCTCCATTGGTGTGCAAAATAACGTAACAAGCATTCATCTAATCCTGATGGTAAGTGCTGGTAAACTTAGAAAAGATTGGGGTTTTATTTCATTTTGAGGGTTTTTTTGTTTGTTTGTGGGTTTTTTGGGGGATGTTGGGGGGGGTTTTGTTTGTTTTGGTTTTTGGGGGGGTTTTATTTGTTTTGGTTTTAATACAGCTCTTTCCTCAGGAGCTTAATAAAACGCGTACTTCATTTGGCAGTGTTACTTATGGATAGAGAATTGTTCTGTTGAGTGACATGGCTCTGTTGTGGATAACACGTGGCAGTTCACAGTGGAATATTTCATGTAGTTAACAACCAGATGAGTACAATCTAACAAGGAATGGGTTAGGGTGGGAGCACTGAAGTTCCTGTTTCAATGGTAAGTGATGTAATCAAGCACTTGGGCAGGTAACTCTCTACTCTGTTCATCACTGGTGTTAGGTATTCAGCTATAGGATTCAGCTCTCTTTGATTCATCAAAACCAGAATCAAAATGGACTGTTGTCATGTAGTCTGGCCTTCTGTGTAACCTCAATGAAGAACAACATTCCTCTGTGTCTGTTCAAGTAAATCTTTCTTAGATAAAAAAAAAAAGGAAAAAAATCCATTCTTGACTTTGTTTTGATAGCTGTATGCTTTAAAATAATAATAATAAAACACCCTGTGTTTAATTATTTTAAGCAGATACACTTTATCTTCTGCTTGTTAGGACTTGAAGAGAACAGGAACTAACCTCTCTTAGAAAAGCCTGGGAAAGTTGACCTGGCAATAAGCCCTGGTGCTCAAGTAATAACGGGATCTGCTGGGCTAGTAGGGTGGGGAGCTAATTCCAGTAAGAAATAACAAAAATACTTCTTATGGGGAAACTGGTTGTTTCAGTGGCTGAATGTCACTATGCCTGTCTGGCCTGTGCTGACTTTATACCTCGTGCAACGTGTCCATGATACTTTCCCTATCAAATCTGTCTTGTGTGAAATATCCAAGTGTTCTTGGCTTTGTCAAGGGCAGATTTCCTCTTTCTTTTAAAAGCTTTGGGGTTCTACTATTCTCCCTGGAGATCTATGAGATAATTAGAAATTAAAAAAAACACCAACCCAAAACAGTCATAAACTAGTAGACATGTTAACTTCCTTCATGCACTTAGTAACCCAACTGAGCTTCAAAACTTGCTCCCCAAATTGATCTTATGCGGTCTTGCAAAACTCTTTCACAGACATCTCTCACTTGTGAAAGAAGGTTAACAAATCTTCTAGCAAAATTACTAGAAAAAGCTAGTACTCTTTGTTTTCTGTGTTTCCCCAAGAGAAGTTTTTGTCTCAGAAACTGTGATTTCTTTTACAACCCTTTCTTCATAATTTGTAAATACTATAAAGACAGATTATATGGTTGAAATGTGAGGGGATCATTATTTGTAAAAAGCAGAGAAAAGCAGTGCTTGGGAACAGACCCTTCCAGACTGGAATTTTTCCCAACAAACCTGTTCTCTTGCTGTTAATACTGAGCAGCAATGGATGTTTGCAAGCCTTCCTCTGATGAGCAGCTTTCAGAAAGTGTGTACAAAAGTATCTCCATAATCACAGAAAAAATCTTCTAAACTTTTAAAGCAGAAGTATAGCACTTCCTGCTTAGGCTGTTCCAGAACAGCAAAAGGCTGGAGACTGTGGTGAAGAAAAAAAAAAAATCCCCAAAACCCCCATCCACCCTTTTAAAGGGTGGAAAGAAAAAGAAAAAAAAATTACAATTACAATGTTTCTTAGCCCTTCCCTAAGCATGACTTAGTAGTCATAGCACAATAAACTAGGAGGTACTCCCGGTCTGAATTAAGACACAGTATATGTTTATATGTTCACTTTTTTTTTTTTTTAATATGAGAATTCTGGCATTTTCCAAGCTTAAGGAAGTCTTGTAAGTGTAATTCAGTAAGAGTAGCATTGGAGATCTGCTCTCATCTTGACTACGTATAGACATAAGCAAGTGAAGAAACTTAAGATTTTTGAGGGGGATCCTTCCTGAGATGCATGTTATCCTTGACTTGGAATGATGCTAACACCAACTATATGATTTTTGATTTACTTTGAAGTTTGATAGACAGAAGATGCACAGTCTGAAAGAACCACACCTTTGAATTGTCCTGATGCATGTCCCTAACCCTCTGAAACATGGTACTACACAACAGGGTTAAGGTCTATGTGGAAGCTCAATGATTTGATGTCTAAATTCCCTATCAAATTTCTCACCCGAATGTTTTCATGACCATCTTGTTTTCTGACCTCTCTGGTAGCTTTAAGACTAAGGCAAAGATTTTAGTTCCTTTCTCCATGAAGGTTGTATGAGAGGTGCTGAAGAGCTTCCTAATACATTGGTTAGATTTGAAGCCCCTCCCTTGAACAGAAGCAACAAACCCTGTAAGGAACATTCAGTGAAGCCTCACTAGTAATTTCCCAGTTCTTGTGTTTGCTTCTGTCTTTCATCGTATTTCATTACTGTTCTACTGTTCTTGGCTGCTAACAAGGTTGGAGTGCCCTGTTAACTTTTCCCTCTTCTTCCCACATATTGTGCTACCAAGGTTCACAGGAAGATTTTTTTCTTAGTATATCCAGTTTGGTATGTGCTCCTTCTTTGAATTTAAGCTCTATTTCTAAAGTGGGAAGATTCAACAGGTTCTGATCAGTGTGCCAGTCTCAGTGTTTTTATACTGAACGTCTTCACCTGGTTGAGCCTGAGCTGAAGGAATCATCCTTGTTACGCTGTAAGGACAGGATATCATTTTAAGAGTGGCACACTTCCTCCTCTTTTCAGTCTTTGTCTTTAAAGCTGAAGAACTGTTTTCTGTTTAATACTGTGAAATCCCATGACAGATTACTGGAACTTGATTTCTTGATATTTAAACTTTCCACAAGTGGAAGTTTTACTCATCAGTATCCTCCCAAACTTCACGTAAGTAGGCTGCAGTTTGATAGGTTGAAGGAAAGGAGAGATGCTTCCTCTGAAGGAAATGTTACCATTACCCTTACCTGTTAGGGTAACGTTACCATTACCTCTAACCCTTTGGCTACTGAAGGCTGAATTGCTTTTAGTTAAACCAGTAAACTGAGAAATCACCAGAAAAATAGCTACTGTTCAATGAATGCATTAATTAGTCTGTCTGCTCAGTATGTGGTCATAAGCATTCACATGAGCAGAGGATGGGAACTCATAACAGGGATAGCATACAGGTAGACTACAAGGTCAAAGAGTCTGGCCTAGCACCCTGTGGATTAAATCTTTAACCTCTGATGTCAATGGAAGAACCTGTTTTCACTTACTGTATGAAGCCATGGTGCCACAGTCTTAAAACCTTTGTATCATAGCTCAAGCTGCCTGAATGAACTGGAGTAGGAGGAGAAACATGCTCAGAAAAACAGCCTTCCACTTCCAGGATTTGCAGTGTATCTGATCACGACCCTGGTGGATAGAGGA
>NW_010250691.1:13957-14447 GCF_000690775.1 Eurypyga helias | reverse complement strand
CCCCGCCCCGAGCATCAGCAGCGCAAAACCTCAAGGTCTATGCACGCACATAGCCCGTCGACAAGAAACCTTTACACTGGGCTGTAGGGGGAAAAGAGGACACGTAAGATCCTGGTGGGAAGCAATTGTGAAAGGGAACAAACAAAACAACAAAACCAAAAGCAAGCAAAGGCTACAAGAGAGCGGGGACTGCGGGGGGAGGGTGAGGGGAAAGCCTGCCAAAAGAGGGAAGGTTGCAAAAGGGGAGCTGGAAAAGTGTCCAGCAGCACCAGCAGACGCAGCACCCCCTTACCGATATGAATGATTGAATCTGCAATCGCGGCTTTCCAGGTTCGAGTCCAACAGACGGACACCACCAGGATGAGGGCGAAAACTTCCATCTCCTCCGGAGGTCCAGGCTTTGTAACAACGGATCTCTTCGCCAAACGGTGCCACCTCGGAGGATAGCGCGGCGCAGGAAACCCAAGAGTTTGAGGTGCCGCCGGAGGAG
>NW_010250691.1:13598-13838 GCF_000690775.1 Eurypyga helias | reverse complement strand
GGAGCGCGGGCAGCAAATCCATCCAGCCCAGGCGCCGCCGTGGGCAGCAGACGCCTCTGCTGGTCAGACAATCCCCATCCTTCCGCCGGGTCCAAGGATCCGCTCGGTCCCGGCTGCTGCACAGTAACTTCCAACCCACACCACGCTCACACACACACACGCAGACACAAGCACACGCACACAAACCCTCTTGGCCGGAGAAGCCCCAGGAGCCCGCAGCAAATAGCTCGCCTTCAGCGA
>NW_010250691.1:12746-13439 GCF_000690775.1 Eurypyga helias | reverse complement strand
AAAAAAAAAAAACCCAACCAAAAATTGCTTCCCACAACTGGAGGAAAAAACCCAGAAATAGAGAAATCTGCGAATCAAGCCCAGCGTGCTGTCTCTGTCGCGCAAGGTGGTGGTTGGACAGGGCAGGAGCGAGAGGAGGAGTGCTCGGAGCAAGGCAGCGGAAAGCAAATGATGGTCTGCAGGTTGCTTTTGGAGCTTGCTTTGCTGGGGGGATGCAGAGAGAGCTGCCGGCTCCAGCACCAGCCAGCACGTTGCCTAGAAATGGATCACCTAGGAGAAGGAGAGAGAGCGAGAGATAAGTGCAATCAGCCAGAGAGGGAGAAACAGAGCGAGCGAGCGAGCGCGCTTCTCTCTAATAACCACCTCCTCCCCCTATCTGCAATACAAGGGAGAAACAAAACAGAGCTCTCGTCTCCCTTGAAATCTTCAGCTGGGACTAAGGAAGAGATTTAGGCAGGAGTACATACAGCCTAAAAATACATTAGGGGGAGGGTAAAAGGGGGTGGGGGTGTGGGGATCTTTTTGAAATCTTATGCCTAGCTTAAAAAAAAAAAAAAACCCACCCCATTTATTTAACCTTGTAACTCCACTGCAGGTATCAAGTTCAAAGCTAGATGGGCACTTTTGCTTCTCAGTCTTTGACAACTGAGTCAGGGACATTGCTTGAAGGGGGGGGGGGGGGGGAAGAGGGAC
>NW_010250691.1:0-12686 GCF_000690775.1 Eurypyga helias | reverse complement strand
GGGGGGAAATCAGGGACACCTGGTCTCAAGGGGAAATGAAGACCTAAAAATCTATTAATATGACTTTAATTATCTGTGTTCTTGATGGAATTCTCATAATTCTTTACAGCAATGAATTGGCTTTTTTCTTCTTCTCTCTTTAGGTAGTGGAGAAATGTCTATGGGAAAACATTTAGAGCACACTTTTCATGCTCAGGTTACCACAAATTCATTAACCGATTAATCCACAGACTTCTCGTGCTGTAGTTAAATACATTATCCCCATTACGCAGACAGAAAATTGCATAGAGAGGTTAAATATGTTCCTATAAACTGGTCTAAATCCCCACTTAAAATCTTATTACACTTTCTTCTGACTCTGAGTTTTCTAATCACACTAGTGACGGGATGCAGAAGTCGAAGAATTGCTCCAACAGAGAGGTTATATCCTAAACTCCCATAAGCCATCACTAAGACCTAGAAGTCCTCCTAGAAGTCTAAATAGAGGTTTATGAACCCCTTTTTTTCCAAAAAGAACCTTTTTGGAAGGTGTCTTCTTGTTTATAGAACTTAGATTAAGTTCATTACATCTGACTGGCATATTTCTCCTGACTTGCATGCACACTTGTATACCTATAAAATGTAAGGATTTAGTTCAAGAGGAAGAAATAAGATTTTTTTTTAAGAAAATACAAACTAAATCTGTGTTAAGGAGCAAAGTAAATCTGTGTTAAGGAGCAAAGTAATTGAATCACATAATCAGCACTTTCTACTTTGCTTAGGTCCACGTTGGTAGGTGACTCTTTACCTAAAAATGGTAGCACTCAAAAGACTTCAAGCCAGATCCAAAGCATAAGGCAGGGCTCATCTTTTCACTGTCTAGAATGGGCTCTCTCTCTTCTAAGAGCTGTAACAAATGACAACTAAAATTGACTTTAAGACACAAAATAAAATGTACCTAAAGAGAACAAAAAGATGATGAGCAGCATGAAGCAGAAGCCTCACAAATTATGTCACTCATGCTGCATTTGTCCATATCCCCTGTTCAAGTCACAGATCTGTTATTGGTAACAGCAAACAGCAAAAAAGACTTTTTCTTTTTTTCCTATAAATGACAGTTTATGCACAGTACTGGTGAGTGTAATGGGCATTAATTTTACAAGTAATAAATTCTCATTCATCTGAGGAAGTTCTGGAGCTGCTTGAGTCATTATTACTTCTCCACAAAAGAACAGAGTTCACAAGAAATGTTAATTTGCTATGTGGGGGGCATGTCAGAGCAGTACTCTTTAATAATGTACAATTCACAGTAGGCAGAATAGGAAATGTAATGGAAACCTTTGGAAAATTATAACTTTTTAATCCTCAGTTTAGATAATATTAAGAATTTGGAGGCCTTATCTAGAAACCTACTATCCTTACTGACTTACTGACTGACTATCCAGTACTGTGGATTGGCTACACTAAATGGAAATTTTCAGTTAAGTCATCCTTAACAGGACAGGAAGCACAGCCAAGAGTTTGTAGCTCACAAATACCCTCCAATTAATAAAAAAATGCTTTTAGAGTGTAGCTCTGAATAATAATTCCAATCGTAAAGAGCACTACCTGAACATTTGAGAAGAATGAGACTGAAGTTAAAAAGTAAATTCAAATAAACTTACTGTAAATAATAAACATGTTATTGACTTAATATGCATCCGCAAGAGAGAAAATCATTTGCACTTCCTCACTTTCATTCTCTTCAGTTCTTATGCATTAAAAAGAAAAGCTGGTTTAATCTATTTAAAAAGGCTGAAAGTTGTATGCTATTTGCCTAATTCAAGGTATCAGAGAAAAATCTTGAAAAATTCTAAGTGTCTTCTATTCAATATCAGCTAAGCGTTTGTAAAAAGTTAAATGGGGGGTGGGGGGGGGGAGAGAAGAATCCCAGAACAGTAACTACTGATAGTGTGAAAATAGTATTTTAAAATAAAGTTTAAAAAGGACTAATAATCAGATCCAGGTAAACACAGGCCTCTAATAAGCCATGAGTTTCAGCCACACTGCTCTTCCTTCACTACAATTTCCTTCCCAAAATGTCCTCAATCACATCAACATCACTTCAGCTCCAGCATCAGCATCCGTGGGAGAAGCACCACTGTCAACCAACCAATGTTTCTAACAACAGGGACTAGTTTCCTTCTTTCTAGTAGTCTAACTAAAATGTGGTTAATGGTTGATGTACCTTATGTTTCCACTGATCAACTATTACAGTGCTGCACATTAAGGCAACCCCTAGAGGAGCAGCAAAGAAAGGACGTTCTTGTAAAACAGTTTCAGCAGGGGGAATAAGCATCCATCTAACATTTATTTCCTTACACTCACACATAACACTCTGCATAACACTCTGCTACCTTAACCAAGTCAGTTTGGGACCTGATCTTCTATCTGCAGAGAAAAGACCACTAAATACAGAAGTCTCACGTGTTATTCACTCATCTAAAGCCTTGATTTTGACAATGCCATGCCTCTTTTCCCATCTGGCTGGCCATAAAACAAATCTGACCATGCAGAGATCAAGTTTTTATTTGTTTTATTCTAAGACCCACGAGATCCTTCATGTATTTGAATAAATTAACATAGTGATAAAACAGTCTCACTTTCGACCTTCAGTGTCAGGACGTAAACAGCATAGGTAAGCCTTACGACAACAGTCCTAAATAACGTAGCAAGTATTTACCATTCCCACCCATGAGCATTAAAAATGCCTTTTGGTCTTTAGAATTCAATATTTTATATTCAAGTGTATTGCTTAAACTTACAAAACCTTTAGATGAGATGAAATCAGAATACACCCTAGGTTAGTTCAGTGGTCCGTTTGCTCCAACATCTTTTTCATCAAGGGTCATAAATTATTACTTCAGAGGAAAAAAAAAACCAAACCCAAACGATTATGCACCCATCCCACTGTTCTATGCTGTGCACAATGGGAAAGGGAGTAGGGTCCATCCCAACCCTACTAAGTTGTCACCTCCTATCTTGAATTTTGATATTCAGTTAACCTTTCCATCTTAATCTTCATAGTTATAAATCTTGTTAACAGTCACAGAGTTATCCAAAAATTAAAATAAATTTAAAAAGAAACAAAACCCGAAATCATTTTCTTTTTTAAACTTGGTGACCTTCTGTAACTGTGAATTCCAGAAGTGCCCACTGGCCATTAAAAACAGTATTTCTTTTACTTGGTTCTAATTTACTCCCTTCTCTTTCATAAGATAGTTCAATATTATTGCATTAAGGGGTGGGATTAAAAAGAATTGATCATCTGTTACAGGAGAAAACCATCAATCACAAATATGTAATAGTCATACCCAAATTCTTAATTATGCCATCTGAACATGGGAGAAATACCAAGAAGGCCCATTTACTATTGCTAAGATTGGTTTCTATTTCTGGACTTTTAATATCATTTGTTTTCATTTTCACCACAGCTGCTTCTTCTTCCTTGAGACTTTGTGGGTCATTTTCGGAATTAATGCTCCTGACAACGGAAAATTAACAGTAATTCTGTGAATCTCCCTATTTCTTTAATGGCTATATGGAAGCATGTGCTTTTCTTCTCCCTTCAGATGATATTTGGAAGTTCTGATTTGTCACCAAATAGTAGCATTATAGGTGAAACACAGGACCCTGTAACACCCTCAGTGCTATAACTCTTGAAATATAACAAGCGTATCCGGCAACAGGATCAGCATAGGCAGCTCCCTGCAGAAAGCCATTTCAGTGGGCCTGGGATCTCCCTGTTAGAATGCATTCCCAGATCATATTCTAATTTACATGTGATGAGGCAAAAAAAGTTATCATTAATATTAATTCTCATTAGTTGTGATTATTATGATGTAGTCTCACAGTTTTTAACTTTAAAACTTAGTGTACTCAAGGCTGGTCAGATAAATATTTCATGATAGTAAGACAACCAACATCAGCCCTCCTCCTCCTAATTTACATAGGACAACATGTTCCATTTGACAGTGCTATTTCAATGTAAGTAACACTGAGTTTCCCATGTTTTAAAAACACAAACTGACAATATCCCTCACCTTGCACTGCTGTATTTTTTAAAAATAAATGCATTCTTAAAGTGCTGATATAAAGCAACTGACTGACAAACCTATCAAGAGACCATGTGCCACAAGCAAAGGTTCCTCTGCCACTGAGCCGGTGCCCAGACTCTCAGGGGAAGCTGCTAGCTCTAAGAGGTTACTTAGTTGACGTGTCTACTCAGTCTTTGCTTTACCTGGCATGCCTTCAAACAAGAAGTCATCTTGGAAAACGCTAGTTTAAGAGGACATCTGTCCATTAGGAAACAGACTTACTTCAGTGACCACCAAATAACATTTAAATGAAAGCTTTAGCTTATTGCCAACTTTAAAGTTATTCTCTGTATTATGGAAGAGGTACAGGTTAATAGGACCATTTGAATTCTAAGTAGTGGCCCAGGCATTGACTCCATCTGTCCTGCCACACTTGGAGTGAAACATGCACTCCTGGGCTTCTGTAACCACTTCTGAATAATAGGTATATCTTTCTTAATGGAATATTTTGAGAACTAAATTAGTTCATGTTTTTAAAATGCAAAGTATTATATCCTTTTTCCAGTTTCCTTCATTCTGTTTCCCATAGCTTAAACATGTGGATGTGCATGTAACAAGCAAGAGTGTGTGTGTATATGCACATGCAGATAGATAAATGGACAGAAATTAATTTCATTTGGTCACTGTAAAAATAAACAGAACATTAAATATTTACTGCATTTCAACAGACAGTGAATGTTGTGGTCTTGAATATCTTGTCTCAAAGGAACAAATACCAAATCAGAACCAAGAGTTATTCTGCTGGGCAGAAGAAATCAAAAAAATCTTGTGCAGTACATGGTAAGGATTTCAAAGCATTTTGATTTTTTTTTTAAAACTACGTTTTGATTGAGTTTAGTTGAGAGCTTGTGTCTTATCCTTTAGCTTCACTACACAAAACTCAGAAAGCAGTTAAGAAGTAAAGTCAACCCTTAGAGCAACCAGTGTTATCAGAGTGAATTAGCAGGGACTGGTGCTGAGGTAGATTTATTTTGCCTCCCTTTAAGCTTGTGTTATAGATCTCCTCTGTTGCCTGAGCCATCCTGTTATATACCTAGCCTAGAAGCTGTTATGCTACTGGTGGGAGGACACAGTGCCTGATAGGAGTAAGACTTCTTGGGATGAACTGAACAGAACACACACTTGAGAAAACAAAACAGAATTAAAAACGGTGTCAAGTCATTCATTTCATTGGCACAGGAGAGAATGCCGTGCTCTGCGATATCTATATATGTAATATCTTTCCAATCTTATCTAGGTTAAAAGGAAACCTGAGAATAAATTTTCCCTTCTCTTGCTCCATCTGCCCAAAGAGTACTATGTATCAAGGCAAATTCTTCTAATGCCAAATCCTTCTCTGTCTTCGTAAGCACCCAGATAGTCACCCAACTTCATGGCTGTGAATGTCTCTCAAACTCCCCCTTATTCACCGCTTTGTAGAGTTGTTTTCTATTCCAGGACTTTCCTGGTTCCTCCTGAAGATGCCTTATCATATTCCAACTCTGTATGTACACAGTTTCACTCTTCTCTTTCTGTCTTTCTAATATTCCTTGTCTTATTATTCAGCACATTCCACAATCCTGGTTCTTGCTGCTATCTTCCCTTTACCCCTTCTTTCCTTTTCCATCAAGAGCTACAGAAGGGTGAGAGAGATGCAAGGCACTTTCTGCCAAAGCCATCTCGCAATTATGCCAGGTGAAAAGCAAGTCACAAATGGTGGAGAAAGCCAATAAGGGAAGCCAGAGAAGCAGGGGATATGCTGACACGTGCAGTCACAGCTAGTTTCTACTTACGAATCTTCTATTGGCAGCAGGAGAGGAGTCACTTCAGCAAGTGCTCAGTCAGGTCTAAGAGCTTGGGTAGGGTATGAATGACAAATGCAGAGGCAGCATTAGAGACTGGTAAGAGACGTGTATGTTTGCTGTCTGATGTCCATCCATCTCACCCTACCTCTTCTCACAATACCCATTAATGACTTCTGGCTTATTCTAGCCCCAGGTTCAGACTATGATATAAATAGAACGAGGGCTGCTTATGTTCAGTGGAGAAGCCACCAAGCCCAACTCTGAGAACATGATGAGTTACAGTGGAGAGGAATCTGTAGAAAACTTTGATGAAAGAAAGACAGCAGAGTGATGGCAGAGCACAGCGAAGTCACAGCTCAGATCCGAGTAGCTCTTCATGTAGCCTCTAGTGTCACGCAGCTGAAGGACTCAGGCTAGTCTGGAAAGTATATAGAGTGAAAGAGCCAACCAAAAGCAAGCCATTTTAACTGATCTCATTCTACTTCTTCACTGCAGCTGGGAAGCTGGGAGGGAACTTCAACTGTGACAGTAAAAGAAAGGCCAGTCAGAAGTCATCACCGAACTAGAAATGCCACATGCTGTCTGTTTGCTTCATATCATGGAAGACCAGAATCAGCTCAGTCTATACTACTGTGGGCAGTGGAAGAGATAGTCAGAAAAGCTTAGTATAGGAAAACAGAATTATTGTTGTTTTGTGAGCCCATGGTTCAAACAGGGAAAAACCCTGCACACTAAATTCTTTTACCAATTTGGAAAAGTTAGCAGGAAGCCTGTTAAATAGTGCAGGCATTGTTAGTTATTTAACACTGTAGTTAAGCTGGCACAAGCAGCAAAGCTGTACATATTTTTCTATTGCATCTTTATTTAGTAGTAATCATTAGTGTTATATTAGGATTTCTATCAAGACTAAGATATCATTGTGGCAGATACAGCACTAAATGCATAGCAAAATAGTCCTCACCACAAATACAGCACACTCAGATTACAGAAGAAAAAGAAGAGTCAGGAAGGGAAACAAGAAATTCAAGTGTATACCCAAGGTCATATGTCATAAAATCTAAAGCAGAATTTTGATTCCCCAAGTTGTAGTACAGGAAACTCCCCACCAAAGCTGTCCACTCTCTTTCCTGGGTGCATTTGAACACCATCTGGTCTCTTTCAAGTAGTGACAGTAACATGGGAAAAATTACTTTTACCGGTGAACGTGCACATGTTTATAGTATCAGAATACCAGAAACATTTGATCAAATTGTGTGTTAAAACAACTGAACTATGGTGTGTGTTACTTTCTGTGTGCTGGCTTTAAAAATAATTTTCTATACAAAATATATCTCGTCTTGCATAAGACCTGCTGTCCAATACAATTATTGGTGCTAGGTTTTTCCAAGCAAGAAGTTAACCGAGCCAAATGAAAACCCAGATAGAGAAAGATGACTGCTAAATTTGAGAACTGTATAAATCACTATTATATGTGAAGAGTCAAATAATTCTTCATGCCAGAAGGCACTAACTGGTCATTACGTATTTGGATACTAGTATGTCTAGTAGTCTCTAAAAGTGTTCATATACCCTTCCACTATGAGAAAAATAAGTTTCTATATCTAAGAATCTTTAAACATTGTTTATGATGCACATTTTCACACTGTTACTTTCAATAAGAATTCCTCACCTTTCCTTCATTCCTTTCTTCCCAAAAGAAATACTAAATAAAGGTAGCTGAAATAACCTATTTGAAACTTCTTGCTTTGATGTATTAAACATAATTTCCTTCTCTCTGTTTTCATCATAACAAACAGCATCATTATAGTTGACATTTACCTCATTCCACAGTATTTCTGTCATAAATTGAGAAAGAACCATTAGATCTGATGACATGGCAAGGAAGAAAGTACCTAACTAACATGATAAATTATTTGTGGTGATTTCTAAGATAATTCAATTTTGCCTGTAGAATACCTAAAATTAAAATAAACAACCTATTTTTCTCAGGTGGACCTGGCTTCTGCAAGTATTTTTCACGTCATATTAACCCTATATAACCATCCCAACAGGACTGGAAATGCCACACATCTCGAAAATGCTACTATTTCAAGTCAGAAAGACTTCATTTCAAAGAGCCTCTTAAAAGCATACATTTATAATAAAACCCTAAAATAGAAAAAAGGAAACACAAAGTAAAATTATCTTCCAATTATGACCTACTTTTCATTGATGCCTACTTCATTTGTTTAGAAATACTAACAAGTTAATTTTGAAAAGAAAAAAGCTACAATTTCTATTTTGACTAGGTTAAACATTTTTTTCACATTAGTGAAGTCATGCTGATAAATTGAAACAATTTCTATTAACATGACTGTAAAATGTGTTTTGGATGACTCCAGATATTGAATGTTCTTGCATCATCCTGATCACACACACAAAAACATTCTACACTATCTATTTATATTACACCCTTTCCAACCAATACTGATCTCCATGGTCTTTAATCTCTTTTCACTTTTCCTTTTTTGTTTACTTTTGTGGTGTCTTCTTTTTATCAGTCACAAAATATGAGCAGATGGTCAGTAAACATTTAGGTGACCAGAGAAGTATAAGATATTTCTGAGCAACCACCTGCTGGATGAAACGCTGAGAACAATTTCATGACTGGTGACAATGACAGGGTGCCCCATTCTGTTGTCCTTTGCCTTTCAAGTTTGTGGTCTGTTCTGAAAAGGCAAGTGGTAACAATAATTTATCTCTTTTAAGTGTTACTTGCACTGAATGCTTTATACAACCCAGTATTTAAGAACATAACCGCCCCACACCCAAAAAAAAGTTACTCCATAAAACCTCATTTTAATCTTCAGAAAATAAGATATTGACAGTAACATTGTTAAAGGGTAGTGAATGTCTCAGTAACATTCAGTACTTCTGTTGGTCGTTTGGCTATGGAAAAAGGGGATAATGTTCAATTAACAGAATGTTTGTATATGTGACATTCTAACAGCAACAACATTTGAATGCTTAGCAAGGTCTGAAAGAAAAGGTTGAGTACGCTATGCATCTTAAAAAAAAACCCCAAACACCACCTTCTAATTACTTTATTAGACAATTCTCCAAGTAGTGTAACACTGCAAATGCATATAATTTTTTCTTGTAAATAAGCAATTACACATTTTATGACCCTCCTTACATGCACAGATCTGAATGGACTTCTATTGACATGTGAGCTACTTATTTGAAAAGCTGTAAACCATTTAGCCTGAATATCTGTGGCTTGATTGCATACTTCTCTTGTGTATCTAAAAGTTCTGCTTCACTGAAGGTCTACTGTAAATACTCATAGAATCATAGAACCGTTTCATTTGGAAAAGACCTTTAAGATCATCAGGTCCAACCATTGACATTGCACTGCCAAGTCCACCACTAAACCATGTCCCTAAGCACCACATCTACATACCTCCTAAATACTTCCAGGGATGTTGAATCAACCACTGCCCTGGGCAGCCCATTCTAGTGCTTGACGATCCTTTTGGTGAAGAAATTTTTCCTAATACCCAATCTAACCCTCCTCTGGTGGAACTTGAGGCTGTTTACTCTTGTCCTATTGCTTGTCACTTGGGAGAAGAGACTGACACCCACCTCTCTGCAACCTCATTCCAGATAGCTGTTGAGGTCTGAAAGGTCTCCCCTGAGCCTCCTCTCCTCCAGGCTAAACAACCCCAACTCCCTCAGCTGCTCCTCACACAACTTGTATTTCTCCAGCTCCATTGTCCTTCTCTGGACATGCCCCAGAACCTCAATATCTGTCTCATAGCAAGGGGTCCCAGACCGGACACAGAATTTGAGGTGTGACCTCACCAGTGCCCAGTACAGGGAGGCAATCACTTCCCTCGTCCTGCTGGCCACATTGTTCCTGATGCAGGCCAGGATGCCATTGGCTACCTGGGCGCAGGCCAGGGTGCCATTGGCTACCTGGGCACACTGCTGGCTCATATTCAACTGGCCATTGACCAACACTCCCAGGTCTTTTTCCACCAGACAGCTTTTCAGCCACTCATCCTCAAGCCTGTAGCATTGCAGGGGGTTACTGTGTCCCAGGTGCAGAACCTGGGGTTTGGCCTTGCTGAGTCTCATACAGTTGGCCTTGTCCCATTGATCCAGCCCATCCAGATCCATCTGTAGAGCCTTCCTACCCTCAGGCAGATCAACACTCCCACCCAACTTGTTGTCATCTGCAAACATCATGCGATCCCCTTGTCCAGATAATTGATAAAGATATTCAATGGAACTGACCCTACTACAGACCCCTGGGGAATACCACTTGTGACTGATCACCAACTTTATTTATCTCCATTCACCATAACAATTTGAGCCTGGCCATTATTTTACTCAGAAGAGAGTACACCCATTCAAGCCATGAGCAGCCAGGTTTTCCAGGAGAATGCTGTGGGAAACAGTGTCAAAGGCTTTACTGAAGTCCAGCTAAACAACATCCACAGCCTTTCCCTCATCCACTAAGTGGGTCACTTCATCATAGAAGATCAGGTTAGTCAAGCAGGACCTGCCTTTCACAAACCCATGTTGATTGGGCCTGATCGCCTGGCTGTCCTCTACATGCCACATGATGGCACTCAAGATGATCTGCTCCATAACCTTCTCCAACATCAAGATCAGACTGACAGGCCTGTAGTTCTCCTGATCCTTTTTCAAGCCCTTCTTGTAGATGGGCATCACATTTGCTAATCTCCAGTCAACTGGGACCTCCTGTTTAGCCAGGACTGCTGTTAAATGTTTGAAAGTGGCTTGGTGAGCATTTCCAACAGTTTCCTCAGCGTCCTTGGGTAGATCCCACATGGCTGCATAGTCCTGTGGGTGAGTAAAATTAGTGTAGCATGTTGCTAACCATTTCCCATGGGATTATGGGGGCTTCATTCTGCTCTCTGTCCCTGTCTTCCAGCTCAGGAGGCTGGGTAACCAGAGGTCAACTGGTCATGCTATTAAAGACCGAGGCAAAGAAGGCATTAAGTATCTCAGCCTTTTTCTTATCCTTTGTCACTATGTTTCCCCCCTCCCCTTCTTCCAATAAAGGATGGAGATTTTTCTTAGTCCTCCTTTTGTTCCTAATATAATTAAAGTAACATTTTTATTGTCTTTTAAGGCAGTAACCAGATTAAGTTCTAGGTGGGCTTTGCTCCTTCTCATTTTCCCCCTGCATAACCTCATGACACCCTCGTGGTCCTGCTGAGTTGCCTTCCAGAACTCATAAACTCTCCTTTTTCCTCTGAGTTCCAGTCAAAGCTCTCTGTTCAGCCAGGCTGGTATTCATCCCTGCCAGCTTGTCCTTTGGGACACGGGGACAACTTGCTCCTGTGCCTATAAGATTTCCTTCTGGAAGAATATCCAGCCTTCCTAGACTCCTTTGCCCTTCAGGACTGCTTCCCAAGGGACTCCATCAACCAGGCTTCTAAAGATGCCAAAGTCTGCCCTCCAGAAGCCCAAGGTAACAGTTCCACTGACTTCTCTCTTTACTTCTCTGAGAATCAGAAACTCCATCATTTTGTGATGGTTGTGCCCAAGACAGCCTCCAACTGTCACATCCCCCACCAGTCCTCTGTTCGCAAACAACAGGTCCAGCAGGTGCCTTCCTGGTTAGGTGGTCTCTAACAGACTCCCACTGTGATACGTGTCTTGTTGGCCTTCCCTGTGATTTTTATCGATAAACACTCAACTCTATCATCACCATCAAGCTCTAGACAATCATAACCCTCACTAACATACAGGGCTACCCTATCACCTCTCCTTTGCTTATCCCTTCTGAAGAGTTTATAGCTATCCATTACAGCATGCCAGTTCTGTGAGTCACCCCACCATGTTTCTGTGATGGCAACTGTATCATTGTTTTCCTGCTGCACAGTGGCTTCCAGCTCCTTCTGTTTGTTGTCCATGCTGTGTATGTTGGTGTAGATGCAATTCAGTTCGGCTATTGACTCCACCACGTTTCTGCAAGTAGAAACCCTAATTCCTACATGACCATTCTCAGGTGCTTCAGTGGTTTCTAATACACCAACAGCCTTTGCATCTTTGCTGCCACATGGATTTCCATTTCCTACCTCCACTGAGATGGCAGACCAAAGGCCTCGCTGGCACACCCCCATCAAACTCAGGAGTTTAAAACTCTGAACATACCCAGAAACTTGTGTTAGCATCAAGACTTGGTTACCTGACTCCCTTTCAAATCAGTTCAAGTCTCATCTAGATCAAGGCTAAACAGATCTGCTCAACTCTCTGCTCCAGAGAGTTTAAGTTAAGTCAGGGGCTTTTACCATATACAATAAACTGAACACTCAAATGGAAGTTTGAAGGTTGGGAGTTTAATGGCAGTTGTCTATCAGTTCTCCATAGCATTTTTTTACTGCTGATCTTAACAAAATGAAGCACAAAAATCAATAAACCATAGGAACTGCCATGTCTCCTTTTTAGCTGTCGAAGTTAAATCGAAAAGAAAAACAAACAAACAAAAAACCCCAAAACAAACAAACAAAACCCACAAAAAAACACATATGTGCATTAGTGGATGACAGAGCACAAGCAACTTGAATAAACGCATTGCCAGAGAGTTCATTCTACCCCCCAAGTTTGGGTGAAACTACTATGCACAATATGAATTAGAAGTTGTCTGGTTTCAGTCTCACTACAAATAGAAAGCAAGCAGCTGCTCCTCTGTAAAAGAAAGCAACTTTGCAAGAGGCTAACAGATTTGGACTTCAATTTAAATATAGTCATTGTCGTGGTTTAACTCCGG
>NW_010250690.1:0-30092 GCF_000690775.1 Eurypyga helias | reverse complement strand
ATAATAATACTTTTCTAATAATAAAATAATTAGATTAGAAAAGGAAAAACAGACTTAACAAATTTCAGAAAATTTCAACATCAGCTATTTCCCATTCATGTGTTAATGCTAAAATACATCAGACAGCCAGATCCAAGAGGAGATCACACTAGAGAAGGCAGTCTAGTCAAAGACTGAATTTGATTTCAGATGTGGGACATAACATAAAAGGATTTCCAGAATGATCTTCAGAATCAGTCTTGTTGAACTGGCTCAGAACAGCTTTGTTCAGTCTACTAACTACAAACAATATGTAGAGTTAAACACAGATCAATTACGTAGTTTTAGTTTTGTTAATGGAAAAACAAAAAGTAGTAAAACCTTTTCTTGTCTTATAAAAAAGTCCCATTTTCTAAGACCTTTGTTCAACTAAAAAAATTTTGATTGAAAATTTCAATTAAGAAGGTTAATTTGGGATGGTTTATATTTCAACCAAAAATGCTGCTTGTGACAAAAAAATTAGACTTTTGTCTTTTTATAAAGTGCAAATTGTTTGATTAGTTTCCACTGAGGTGCAGCTGTTTCCCAAGGTTTATAGCTTCACAGATTATTTTCAAAAAAATTAAAACAACTTTAAACCTCAAATTTTTAGAAGAAACATTTCTCAATACAATTGTATACCAAAGGCATTTTGCCTAAAGTTATTAGTTTTTTCCAAGCTTAATGAAATACAGCATACACTTTCTTGGCTTGTGAAGCATTTAACTGTTCCATTTTCCCATTTTTTGTGGATATTTCATGGCATGCCTCACCTTGTATTGCTGAGATTCTTACAGCATTAAATTTCAAATGCTAAGTTCTCCTTGATGGAGTTCTCTATCCAGCACTGTTATTGCCAGCTGGCTCAAATGGGGGTCTCTATGCCAAAGAGAGAAGATTCAACAAAGGACAGTCCAAAGTGCTTTTTGCTTATCTTCTGTCTTTTGTGTGAAGAAAGATCTGCAACTTATCAAATGGATATATCAGTAATATTCTTAGAACTAGATTATGAGGCAAATAGGGTTCTAGAAATAAAGTATTAAAGAAAAAGTGTTTGTGAAACTATATATTTAAGATAAAAGGCACCACTCCAATTAATACATGCCTACTTTACACACACACGATTCATGGCATCTGACTTTGTATTTATATAGAAACATTATTTTTTTCCCATAGGTATCAACTTATCCTGATATCTTAAACAGTACACATTACAAGTCCCAAAGAATGGGATCCTAAAATACAGATTATTTTGCTATTTTTTACAACAGTAAAAACTGCAAATCATCAAAGTGACTGTTCAAATGGTGGAACCTTTTCAGAGTATTTTTCACAAGCTACACCTATTAATTCACCTTTAAAATAAATTTACATATAAAAAGAATGAAGTTGATAAACAATATGACTCATATTAAGATAGGAAAATGGGACCAGAATAGAGCATTAATTAACAGAATAGGGTAATATCTGTGGAAGCATATATGAAGTGCACTATTAATATTACAGTAGTTCATCATGACTTTGTTCCACTGGACTTCAGACAATAATCATCCTCTGAGTGAAACATCACTTTTAACATTCATGAGATTTTAAAATACACATTGAATTTCTGATTACTGTTTGTCCACTCTAACTCTGTAAGGGCTGCATAGTAAGCACTTGTTCTTACCAGTTCAGAGTGTAGGAGGGTGTCTACATTTCTGAGGGTGGATCAAGTGGACATCAGGTGTTTCAGCTTGAAAGAACGGACTGGCCACTTAATTGCCTAGCCCTCAGTTTCCAACTGTGTCCTGTAGAAGAATTAGGCTTAGGGGGGGTTCTAGCAGCTCTTGCCTAAACAATTTTAAAGGAGTTTTGTGATCCAATGACTGTGTCACATTTTAAAAGAGGATTTTGTTCTCCTGCTCAAAATTTCAAGGAAGAGGCAGTATCATTAATGTATATAAATCTGCTCTTTATTTGGGAGTAGGCATTGATTACATCTGTCATTTCAAACACTCATTGAAGTCAATGCTGCAATGCTTCAGATATGAAATAAAAATGTTATTTAACAAATATGCTCGCCAGTGCATACTTGTGTATCTGTGACATTTAAATGGAAAACAAGACATTTAATGTATTTATCATTCACAGTAAAATGCACATAGATGAAAATCTGTCAAGAGACAAGGTCTGTAGAATTCAGTTAGCTCTGCAGAAGTTGCATCAGTGGTATATTAATGAATCTGAATTAGCCATGAGACCTTGTCTTTCCCTTTGTTTTGTTTTGTTTGGTTTTTTTTCCTTTTAGTTTTATGAGGATGCTGTTTCACAGTTACTTGTAAGATATTTTAGCTGCTGTTCTTTCATTATGCAATGCAATGAAGCCAAGTTCCATAATGGGATCTTCCATGTGCTACTGCAGTAGAATGGCTGGAATTTATAATCTCAACACATCAATGTTGCAGTAAAAGGAATATTTCATTAGGATTATGCATGTCTAATTAGGAATGCAAGAATTATGTATTCAGCTGATGCTGATTTTCTTTAAAACAAATAAGGAAACTTCTCCCATTTGAACTGAAAGGTAGTTTTTAGAAATTTCTCATTTCAGAAAAATGTCTTTATAGTTGACATTATTTTAGGGCTTTGGAAATGTTAGGATGTTTGGAGAGAAGTTTGCTATCATACTTATAGTTTTTAAAATTACAGATTTAGGTTTACTATCTGCTTAAAATTCAAAATCTAGGCAAATTTTAAAATTTAATTATGTATTGCTGAAACATTACAAAATATTTTTCAGATTAACAGCACACAGGAAGTTTCAAGATGGTGGAGAGTGAAACTTTTCAGAAGAATTCCTGGGATAGAAAAAACTTTTCAGAAGAATTCCTGGGATAGAAAAAACTTTGCCTTCTAACAAAGATGACAAAATATTCTTATTTATGTATGTAATATAATATTCTTGATCATTTCCATGCTAAAAAACCAAAGACATCTGAGAACATTTTTTAAGAATAAAATACTTTTCCTTTTTGTTACACACAAAGCATATGGATAGTAGGCCCTATTGGTATTTGTGTAAATAAATCAATAATCAAATGTAATGATTTTAAAGTTTCCTTTCCATTAGATTCAATGGTAATTGCTTTGCTGGTGTTTTCCATGACAGTAACACTGAAGGCTGTCAAATATTATTTTAATATTTTTTTTAAATCATAATGAATGCTTAATATAATTCCAAATAGACTTACAAAATATTTTTTTTCTAGAAGACCAGTGTTGCTCTTTAGCAAAAAACACATTTAAATGACAAATCTAATGATTATGCCTAAACGTTTAAAGAGACTTTCAGAAAAAAATACTTAAAAAAAAAAGCTTATTGCCCTAATGAGAGCAAAGGTTTTAAATATAGCATGACAACTTCTACAAAGTATACTTGTAATTTATTTTGAAGATGCGTGTGTTCTAAATACTGTAGATGAAAGTCCATTTTATATTTTTGCTCTGGCATTCTTTTGAAATATGGAGGTTTTTAGTGATATAACTCTTTTTACATTATACTCTGATTCCATTGTTCTGGAACTCTTCTTCTGTATTGAACTGACATTATTTTAATATATAGTCTATTCCTATTTAGTGACAGGAAACACCCATATTGAGGCATATTGAAAAAAAGCTCTGAAACAACAACAAAATATATAGTTAGAAAGGTCCAAAACTCTGTCACATAATTGGAAGAGCTGATAAACATCAACAGTGAGAAACTATCAATAATTGTAAATTGGGAGCAAGTTATCTGTACAGGATCACATGCAAGGTTTGTCTAGAGCCAGAAGTTTAAAAGCCTGATCCTCTGGAGCCAGACTTCCATAAGTAACCACCATTGTCCCTGCAGGAAAAAGCAAATCACAAGAGGATTACATGACTTGCCCAGAGCTCTGAAGGCAGTTTAGCGAAAGGCTTGAGACAGCTCAAGTTCTCTAAGCCCCAACATAACTCCACCTGTCCTCCAGTACTTAGAGAGGAAGCAGAGCTCTCCGACGCAGAGCAATGCAGTAGTCCTGCACAACACATGATGCAGCATTTAAATCTCTAAAATGATTGGAATAGGAAAAGAAGCTCTGCAAGGACTGATCTTTTTTTTTTTTTTTTTTGGTTGTGTTCAGCACCCAGCAGATCTCTTTATTCATTCCTGAAGTTACAGTGTTTTTCTAGTCAAGCCTTGTGTTACTCTGTCTTGTTGGAAGCATTATTCTAGTCGTTCTCTACCCACCTTTCATCTTGATCTTTCTGGCCTTTCTCAGCATATTATGCAAGTCACAGAGCCTTCATACATCTAACATTAAATCCTTCTAGCAAGACAGGATGGTATGCAACATATTGCAAAAGACTATGGCATACAGTACATGATTTATTCAAGGTGACAGAGGAAACCTCAAGGCCAAGACATGAAGTGATGTTTTCTGAGTACCCAAACAGAAGCTTATGTGGAAGATGGTCTTTCAAAAGCTGCTCAAACTCCAGCAATCCTCAAAAAAGCCCTTATGCAACTCATTAAATAATAATAATTAAAAAAAAAAAGCTAGGAGAAGGTAAGAACCCAATTCCTGACTTTAGGAATTAAATGTCTGGAGACAAATTCAGGGCAATTTAAGTCTGCAAGATTTAACATAGTATTTCAACATCTAATTTTTTTTTCCCTCTGTTTGTCTTAAATTTCATCCAAAAAACATTCTTCTCTCATCTTGCAGAGAATGAAAACTAAACAGATAAGTAGTTTCTCACCAGATACAAATCTCTTGTCCAAAGGAACATTCTCCTTTCATTTCAGATTTTTCCTACACTTTTCCTTCTTTGCCATACTCTCCCTTTTCCATTTTTTTAGAAAGTTTGAAGATAAAAATAAAACAAAACAGAAGTCAGATCTTCTAAGCATTTAAAATATTCATTAAAATAAAGCAATTACAGTAGTCTTAGAGGAAATGTCTGTTTGTTTGGGATTTTTATAAACACTGAAGTAAATTAATATTGGGCACTGAAATTCTGTTGTGGTATATTAGGATCATCTTAACACATAGGTGCTTAAAAGTAATTGCCAGACCTTCATTGTGGTAGATGATAAAAAAGTAGAAGAGTAAGATAAACTATGTCTCTAAATATTTAGAATTTAATTACTTCTGGTATCTTTACTACTCTCAAGACAGCCACAGATCTACTGGGGAACAGAGTTTCTTTCTATTCCTTCCCTGCACCGCCCAATTCCATGTCAGAGATCATGTAACAGCTTTGTCGCTATTCAGTCCTTTTATCCATATGCTGTATGTCCTACCCCTCCAGCCTAGATAACTGCAACATCAACTTCTATGGTATAGAATATAGGTTAAAGTTCTGTGGAACTGAATACAGCTTTACTGCTGAAGAGCACCTTTATATATTTTTTCATCAAAAAATACAAAACCCAGGAAGAAAAACCCTGACTACTCCTCTTTTCTGGACATGTTGTCAAGCTCCACTAGTTTCAGAGAGCTGTGTGATGGCCACGACGACGACTGTCTGAGGTAGGCCTGTATGAGCACTTTCCACACAATTGTGTTTTACAGCCTGCTTTTATTCCAGGAAGCAATAGATTGATAGGATAAAAGGAAACAGCCTCAAGTTGTGACAGAGGAGGTTTGGATTGGATATTAGGAAAAATTTCTTCAAGGAAAGGTTTTTCAAGCCCTGGAACAAACTGCCCAGGGAAGTTACTAGGTCACCATCCCTGGAGGTGTTTAAAAGACATGTAGGTGTGGTTCTCAGGGACATGTTTTTGTGGTGGACTTGGCAGTCCTAATTTATGGTTAGACTTAATGAGCTTAAATGATTTTCCAAGCTAATTGGTTCTATGAGTCTATATGAAGGAATAAGCTCTGCACAGAGAAAACATTGCCATAATTACTTTGTCATCTGTCATTTGTCTGTCTGAAAAGATGGTACTTACGCACTCAGGTGCAGTTCTAGGTACTGCACATACATCCTACTAGAAATCCTCCATGCTTCTTGCAAAACAAAAGGAAACAACGAAGATGGATTGAAACACAAAGTTATCTCCTTTTGCTTGAAGAAACAGTCTCCACATCATTTTCAAGGAGAGTAGAAAACAATTGCAGTGAGAGAGGTGTCTTAAAGCATATGAAAACACAAATCAAATGGTCTATAGTTCACACCCTAAGCTGCTTTTGTGAAAGGTAACAGAGCAGAAAGATTTTTCCTTCATGTTAGAAGATCCTTAGCCACAGTAATTGTGTTGTATGTGAAAAGGATCACCAACAGAAGAAAATATGTAAATGAAGAACAAAGCAATTTGACTGAGAAAATATTTAAGCTATTCACCAAATGTAAATTCTTCTTATTTTAAAATCTTCAAAACGTGCATTTCTGGACAATATGCCTTCAACTGAAATTTAGCTTGCTGTTGGACTAGAACAAACCTTCCCAATAAACAATCAGACCCCAAACCAACAAAATCCTAAAATACAGACATACACAAATAATCAAAAGCTTTGTGTTTGTATGAGGGGAAGACATTAAAACCTGACCAATGATGAAGCTATTTAAAAACTTCTCTATAAACTGAACTACCTAGATGGGTTCTTTAAAATTTCAGAAAGCTGGAAAGACAGCAAATCAAACTACTTAGAAAACCTGTATAGAAGCAGTTGCATATACACAGCAGGTACTGGTAAGAGGAAGCTTAATTACAGCATTAAATATGATGCAAATGCATGCTCCTCCTTGAAGGCTCTCCCACTTCCTAAGAGCAAGAATGGGGACTTCTGGTCTCTGGTTCACTGTTGGTTTGATGAATTCCAACTCAAGAAAAGAACTGGAAAGGGGTTGAGGTGCTCCGTCTTTCACAGGAATTTTATAGGCTAATACTGTCCCAGCTTGGGTGAATGGTGCATCTTTGAGAAAAGGTTTTTGACAAAGGAGAGACAACTTGCCAGCAAGATCAACTATACTGTCTTCATGTAGGTGACATTCATTTAATAAACAAAACATAATATAATAAACTAATTTTACTCAGTAAGTACTGAGCTACCTCTAATTATCTTTTTCCATTTCAGCTCCAAAAAGCTTTGAAAAATTAAGATGTAGATTGGTAAACTAATTTTTAATGTAAGTTTAGAATTTAGCTACATTCAATGATGTCAGAAACTTTATTTCTCCTGATAAATCCCCCCTCCCTCCCCAAATATTAGTAAACAAGGAAGAGTATCTGAACTGGGATTGTCAGGAGAAATACTTTAGTATTTTGTTTCAGTTTCTTGCCTATTCTCAATGAAAAGTAGATTGCTGACATTTTCTGTGATATCAGTTTTCAGAACATAACAATTCTGAAACTCGATGATTCTTTCATGCCTAGTCAAACTGGTCATTATTATCAGTAACATTATTGCTGCCCAGTTAAAAAGCAATGCTTCTGGTAAAAAACCAACAACAACAAAACCAACAAAACCAAAAACCAAAACATAACCATGTTTTCCTCTATCCTCTTCTTCTATCCTAACAAATTTAGTTGTTCTCTTGAATAATGATATTAAAGTGTGTTCTAGATTTTGATGCACAGACATTCCTATGTTTCTTTACAAATGAATGTTTTTCAAGGCAGTCAGTGACTATATGAGCTTCTCATCTCACGTTACACTTTGAGGCTACCCTGAAGTGAAACTTGTATATTGAGATGCTCTGTATTTCCTCTGTTTCTTGAATTATCTGCATTCAGTGAGACAGCAAGGCTGAGTGAGAGTGCTACCTTCCAAGGAAATCTCTGAAAAGTAAGCAAGGATAACTTTGTGTCTGGTTTTGAGTCCTGGAAGTGGCACACTGAGAACTACAACTGCTACGGTTGACAGGTCACTAGCATGAGTTTTACCATAAATAGAAATAAAATAAATGTAAATACATCATCTGGGTAAACTGTAGGCTTTTCAAAACACCAATCCCTACTACCAAAGTACCACAACATTTAAATGTTGGATCCAGGACCCTTTGGAGTTGATGGAAACTTCCAAAGCAGTGTCATCCAATGGAAGACCAGGACCATTGATTCACTCTAAAACATTTCAGTGTTCTAGAGAGATTGAACAGACAACAGCTTTAAAAACTTACTGTTGCTAATTTATGTTCCTTATTCATCCTGAAAAATCCCACTATTTAAGGAAAAAGAAGAACTAAATGAAAGAAGTAAGAGTGTTCTTAGGACTCTCCTTATCATTTCATAAAAATCAAATACTAAATTCTTTATATGATGGATATGAATTGTGGAAGAGAAGATTGCAACATAAACATTTCTCCCTTAAATTGAATGAAAAATAGACTGGATGCAACCACATAATTTTTGGCCCGGACCACAACAGGTTAAAATAACCCAACCACCAAAACCACTTTCAAGATGAAGAGTTTCCTATATATATGTTGATTAATGGCTGTGAACTCATTCCAAGTTCAGAGAATCATAAATAAAAAAAAAAAAAGAAGGAAAAAGGAAAAAAACCCTGCGTAGCATCATGCATTTGGTGACTATGAGAGCAATCAATCAGAGCAATGCTTCACCATTCATGAGACAATGATAGGAACTGATGTTTTATTTGACAGGTTCACGGGCATCAGCTCCATAAGAGCACAGTTCAGTGTAAGAGCATTAGCAAGCAAATTAGACTGCTGCTTGTTTGTAGTTCCTGGAGAGATAAAATGCGATATGTGCCACGGGGCATAGGGCAGATGGGTTCTGGGATGTTGCAGACTATACCGAGTGGAACTGACATGCTTCAACTCTCGAGCAATTTTCCCTTTGGCAATTATGTTTCGGACAAACATGTAATGAAAGCAAGTATGTGACTGAAGAATTGTTTCAGATAGAGTAAGAATTACCTGGGCAAGAATTCCAGCTGAGGAAAATCATTCAAATACAGGGTAATATATAAGCTAAATAGTCATTGTAATTTCAAGAGACCAGTGTTTCAGTATAGGAATTGGTTTTGATTTTATCAAGATGTATAGGTTGCATGAAGGAAAAGTTTCTAATTTACCAGGTGAATATACTTAGAGAGGCTTAAATAGCTTTTAAAGTGTGTTATTCTTTTTTTTTTTAATCATAATTTGTTATTCATATAGCATCTCACCATCTGCCAGAAGGATTTTAGGCATATAATAAACCAAAAGAAGTGAGGCTAACTAGTACCTCTGTTGACAGGTCCAGCAGTAACACAATAAGATGAAGGAAAGAAGACATTGAACTGTAATTCTATTCTTTTAATTAGTAGAATACCAAAAACATACCTTCATCCAGAATGATAACATTTTAAAGAAATTAATCCCATATAAGATTTTCCGTTTACAAATCAAAAGAAATTTAAAAAAGGTATTATTCCATTGCGTGTATTAAGCAACAGTGCAGTTGCTTAATCCAAATAAATATTATTCTTATTGTGAACCCTGCATTTTTAAGATCTTTTAGAACATTATACAGTTATATAGGCAGTGTTAAAAGTTGGAGAGCAAAGAAGTGGAAAACACCTTTGGCTTGTAAAGACTAGAAATACAGATGAAAACTGAAGTTGAAGTAGCATTACAGAGGCTTTTACCAAAGCCAAAATTTTGTTAAAATTTCTTGTGAAACATTCAAACTCTTGAAGACTGGATTTTTGCAAACAGAAGTCTTATTTTCCCTGAAAGGCACTTTGTTTTCCATAAAGAAAATTGTAGTGAGTTATTTCAAATTAGTCTGATGAATTGTTCAACTGTGTTTTTTAACTATTCATACATGCAAACTCCCACACCCTATATTCCTAAATGTCAAAAAACTTTTAAAGAATGGAAGTTAGGTTTGGGTTTGTGTTCATAATAAATAGAATTTTTTAAATTCTCATTAACACATCACCCTCTAAAGCTTCCCTGAAATGAATTTTATATTTGAAGTTCAGCTCTTGGATTTGTTCATATTCACCAATCTATCCTTAGTTATATCCTTCAATAAATGGAGAAAAGACACACACACCCATCCGCCCACCATCTTTCATCTGTTTTGATATTGTTTGTTGGGTTTTTTTAGCTCTTAACCAAGACAGTAACTCATTTGCTTGACAAAACTACTTTGTGTTGGTGTTAATTTTTTTTTCTTACACTATGGATTTGATGATATAATTTCAGAACTATGCTTTATTGAACACTTTTTGGTACACAACTAAAGGGTTATTTTCAAAGTGATGTTGAAATTAATTATATTTGATCTCAGTGTTACAAGCATGGATATGAGTTGTTTCACTAAATTCATTGATCCATTTATTAAAGTTAAAATATGTAAAATAATTTCCAATTAAAAATAATTTTGTTAAAATCTTACCTTCACATATTCTGTCAAAATCCTTGCCTGTAATGTACTTTTGCTTGAGTGCAGACATGGCTTTCATGACTGCCTTGCAAAGAAGGCTCCTTCACAGACTTTTGAGCATAGAACTACTAGTATCATTAGTTTTGGGAGACCCCTGAGTTTACAGTCTCTCTAGGATTTCAAAGAGTTTAGCAGCTGATCTAGAAAACTGAAAGTCCTGCCCAGATAGCTGCATGATGTTGCTCCTGAGAATAAGAGCTGATTGCATGAAAAATTTCAGATAATTTGTACATTTCAAAAGTGTGAAAACATGCTTTGTGTACACTATCAAATGTACATGTACAAAGAAATGTACATTTTTTGAACTAGTGCACAAGTTACAATCAAAGTTAAAAAAAGGCATTGTATTTACTACAAATATGTTGGTTTATTTCCATAGTTATTACTTAGTTGTAACTGTTTAAGACTTTTTTTTTAAACTTTCTACTCCACTAAGTATACTTTGCTTTGCTTTATAAAAAGTAATGAAGCCTAGAAATATAAAAACTCATTATAGATCTTTTCCATTAAAAGTTTTCTGAGATGCTAGAAAAAAACAACCATTACTCAGTGTGGATTTCAGTATCCATGGATCAAAGAGCTTTCATTGTATATACCTAAAAAAACATTCTACTGTTGCATCATTTACACTGAGGAAGAAGATTAAGCTGAAACATATTAACAGAAAAAAGGTTGATACCAGAAAAGGAGTATTTTGGTTTTACACTTTTATCTTGAAATTCCCCATTATCTTTTGTTTCTGTGGAGTTGTTGTCCTTCCTCCTCTTTTTTCTTTTGATGTTTAGGATGCTTCTCCAGAAGCTTTTAATCTTCATTAATATTTGAAGTACATGTTTTGCTTTAACAAATGTTTATTCACCCATAAAATTCTCCTACATGCAAACAATCTAAATTCTAACTTTTTTCACTATAAACATTTTTTGACTTCTTGAAATAAAAATCCTTCAATAAACTGCTATATCTGCCTGTATCAAAGGCTTATAGATACAGGCCCTTTGCAGTTTTTAGTGTTAAATAATGTTTTATCTCTAACATCTCTTATGACATATTATCACCCAACATCTCTATTATGGAAATTTAATTTTTAATATGAGACTATGCAATATTAACAAGCATTACATATTTCAGCTAGTCACTATTACTAAGGAAATACAGACATAGTTTGAACAAACATCAATTTGAATGGAACCATACCTAATTAAACTAGAGATTAAGAAGGTAATACAGTCCTGTTTCTAAGAAACGAGGAAAAAAATCAAGCAGTTCTTACTGAAGCTCTGTGTAGTTCCTTATGATTATGATCATCTTTAAATACTTAATTTTAATAATTTACATTTATAAGGGAATATAAACATTTTTTTTCTACGAAAGAGGGTGCATTAAAAGTGCAACTTGTACTTCATTACATGTTGGCATTAGCAATACCTTAATACCTCTCTGTGACTGAAGAATTTAATTTCTAGCAGTTAACTCACAAAGGTTGAACTCCTTATCTCAATAGGACAATGAAAATGCTCTATTGGTCCTGCAGTGCCATTTCCAAATCCTTCACACTGTAGTGAAAAATTTTCACACAAGTTAATCTACTACAGTCTTCAAGTTAGTGCTAATCAAGTATTTGTTTGTTTTGGGTTTTTTTCTTCATTAAATGGCTTTTTCTGCTCAGAAAGTCCAGAAACATCCTTTCCACACATAATTCTATTTTTTTTAAAGTGTTTGTTTCCCTGATATTTCTCTCATTCTTTTTGATTTATTATTAGAACTTTTTTAAAAAAATATATATATATGTGATTGATACAGTGCATCTGAATAAGCCAGATCACTTCATAAGATATATGAAACAAGCAATACACTGCCCTACTTGGTCTTCTGCATATAATCACAATTTTCACTTAGCCTTTTGGAAAACCCTGCGTCATAGACCAGTATCTGCCATAGACCAGTATAACTTAAGCAGAAATAAAAAGCATTGTATATCATAAGGAAATGAGTCTGGATGGAAAACCTCATCTGCAGATGTGAGTGGTGGAGCATTTGATATAATTTGAGAATTATACTTATGAATTACAATTACAGTTTAAAATTATATTATTTCATTGTAACATAGGAAAGTGTGATTTTTTGTGTTAATATTCAAGCTAGGTTTAAGTATTTGTTGTATTTACTAGTCTGAAGCTGCAGAGAGTTAACGCTCTCCTTATCTACAAAACTGGCTTAACAGATGTGACATGAATAATGTCTGTATCTCTTTTTCTTTCTGGGTCCTGGAATGGTCTTATGATTACTTGTCAGAAAATTCCAATTAAGGGACCATCCATACTCTAGTACCCATTTTTTGGTGTGGACAATGGACCAAATTATATGATGTGATGCTGATCCTGGACTGAAATAAAACTTTAAAAAAGCCATTAGGAAACAAACCAACCAACCCTACTTCAAGTAGTAATTACTAAATAAGATGCTAATATTTGACTCTGAAATTCAGATACCTCAAAAAAACATAACTGATATACTAGCTGGCAGTTACTGCTCATTCTCTTATTAAACAACACTCTGGGACATCCAAGTAAAAACCACCGAAATTGAAATTCTAAGGGGCTAATATTAAAAAAAAATCCAGAAGTCAGTATTTTTCAGGAGATACACACATCTTATGGGCACAAATCTGAAATATTTTTCTTGAAGAGAAATCATCAGCCCATGACTTTTGTCCATCTTTTCTTTATAATTAATCTAACACAGAGAAGAAGAAAAAAAAAAAAAAAGCACTGAATTTCATCTTTATTTCATGTCATCATATCAGGAAACTGTTGCTGAATCATCTTACCACCATCTGAATCAGACATGTATAATTCACAATTTTGTCATTAACAAAGCTTTAAATTTGATTTACACTTCACTACTCATCTTTTATTTGTTTCTTTAGTAATCCAGCTTAAAATACCCACTACAAGGAGTGCAGACCTCTGTGGGAAACAAAGCTGCTTACAATCATGCAGGACCCTGGTTTTCCCTAACCATAGGTGGACATGATTTCGTTTTTCTGAACTATTTGTCTGATTTTGTCTTTTTCTTTAAAGGGAGGAAGAAAAAAGGAAGAAAACCTGCTATTTTGAAGGGCTATGTTATAAAAGCAAGAGTTTCTAATGTGTCAGGTACTAGATAGATATGACTTGATTTTACTTTGTAAGCTTCTGTAAGGGTAGTTCTGAATGTCAGATCAGTCTAGATCTCCTGTACTTGATACTTCAAATATATGTACTAGACACAAGATTTCCAACAGGATGCAAATCATGAAGCTGTATGAGAAGAAAGGAAGGGTAACATTTGACATTTCTGCTGACAATAACTACATTTTAAAAGCAGCTGCTAGCATGAAAATGTCTGTCTGCTTCCCATAAGAAATCAAAATTCAGACTTTGTAGTAATCACTTAAAATGTGAAATTTAAAGACGTAATGACATTAGAGCTTTTTACTGAAAAGTCTCTTTAAAAACTGTCACTTAAGTTGTAATCATCACAATATTAAATTCAGCAAGTATTTATCACTATCGAGAAAAAAATTTATTTATATCATTCATAATAATAGAAGATTATGTGTGCTTAACAAATCAAATCAGAAAGAAGGAAATATGGCTGGAATGACAAAGTATTTAACTTCCTGATACATTCTGAAGGTTCTGTCTACAAGTCCTGCTCTGAATAAGCCACCCATGATCAGCATTTGCTTAAAGCCCAAACACGCTCTATGACTCTAAATATTGCCTAAATATCTTTTTACTATACTTGATGCCCATGAGCAGCACTTCACTTAATTTTACCTGGACTTTTCAAGGATTTAAAAAAAAAAAATACCTCTCAAATTTGTGGCAAGGTTTTATAGTAGAGAACTTAGAAATATAACATTTTTTTTCATATCTTTTCTAATCCTTTTCCTGTTTCTGTTTGTGACACCCTGTCTTCTCCCATTTCTTCGCTTGTTTTCTGGCGTTACAGGAAAATTTTCCCTCAAATGCAAAAATCTTAAAAAAAACTTCCCAATTATTAGGGTAGAGTGACAAATATAGGACAAGAATAGGGTATGCTACCAGGAAAAGGATTTGGGCTTCTTTTCCGTGAAGAAATCAGTGTGATTTCTACTCAGGCAGAAGCAACTAAGAATCAACAACTGGATTATTTTTTCCTTGTGAGCTCTGTTTTTCCCAAGACAATGACAAATAGCAAAGGCTAGTTTTACATGTTGTTTGGGAAACACATGGGTAAAAGAAACGAAATCAAGCAAGCAAGCACAAGCCTTAAACAACACAGAAGCAAATAAAAAGTACTATCAGCAGTGACAAGATTTGCCATGTGTCTTGTGGTTATGATCCTTATTTGTAGGTTCACATCACTACAGTGTAGTTGTTTTCTCATCTATAGCATTTTTAACTATCTTCCCCAGCATGTTCTCTCTAACACTTTTCTCAAAGTATTAATCAAAACAACACAGTAACCCTCAGTCTGAATTCTCACACTACCTTTTTGTAATCTAGTTCAAAGTGACTGAATTACGACTTTAGGTTTTCAGTTTCATATATACATATGGAAATATACATTTAAGTGTAAATATGTTACGTATATAGGAAAAGCAGGTCAAAACTGGAAAGCTTCATGTTCTACAATAAAAAGGCATTCACATTCTAGGCTAGCATGGCTGAGACTGTGATCTGTTAAAGATTTTGCCTAATAATAACAGCAAGAACTTTTCACCTTTTTAAGACAAAAATTTAACTTCTTTTTTTTTCAGTGAGGTGCTAAGATATAAAAAATCAATTACACGAAATCTATTGCAAAAATCCTGTTTAAGACTAGTCATGCCCACATTGCATAGTATTTACTGAAATAGCATTCTTTTATCTGAATTTCATTTCCAAGAATGATAATTCTTGAAGAAAGATATTTTCAAAGAGAGACAGTTGCAAAATGCTGAATATCCTGCAGTTATGGGGCTTTGAATAGCTCCCTCTCAGAATAGAAAACCAGTTGATCCAAGTGTACAGGAAAGATAACTTGGGAGTAATTCTCCTGTACAAGCCATTGAGCTTCCTGTCATAAGACACCAGTGGACAGTGTTCTGCTATTGTAGGAATAAAGAAAAAAAACCATTAATTTAGGCTGGCAGGAAGCCTGTCATCATATTTCTAAATGATCCTGTTACATTAATAGTGTTAATAGGAGAAAGTTGAATCATAATGTATGTAGCAAATAGCAAATTAAAGAACATAAATGAAGATATCTGCTTCCTGATAGATTACATAGCAACACAACTTTAGTATATAAAGAGGTAAAATTTTACCTATATATATACACAATATATTCACAAAGTTATATCTTCTGAAAAGAAATTAGGACAATTTCAGTCTTCACTTAGATTACTGTTTAAGACAGAATGGAGACACAAGTATATACCTTCTCTGAAACATTCCATTCCATTCCATTCCATTCCATTCCATTCCATTCCATTCCATTCCATTCCACTAAAGAAACTGAAATATTGCTGAGGCCATCAAGGCAGATTAATTTACAGAGCAATTAATTTTTTATTTATGTTTATAAATTATAAAAGGTAAAACAAATAATGCTAAAATCAACATATTTTCATTGCATGGCTAGACACAAATTAACAGAAAGAAGCAGTATCATGATAAGAACATATAATTTCTTTCACTTTGTCATCACTTAGAACTGAAGAAGAAATACAGAGATTTGAACATTATCGTGGGCTGACTAGACAGTTGGTGAAATGTTGGAAGTCTTCCCATCACATGTATCTAAGATAAGCAGACCTCTTTCTCTCCCTGTAAGGTAAAAATATGTGTGTGTCTCAGCTGGCATTATAACTATAAACTCCTCATATATCAGGAAACACAAAATGTCTGTCTACAAAAGCAAGATAATACAGTATAGAACTAGTGAAAAGAGGGTCTACAGAATGTGTAACACGGTGTGATGGGTTGATCTTGGTGCCCACCAAGCTGGTCTATCACTCCCCCTCCTCAACAGAACAGAGGGACAAAATACAATAAAAACTCACGTCGGGTCAAGATAAGGACAAAGAGAGATCACTCAGCAATTAACATCGTGGGTAAAATGGACTTGATGTGGGGAAATTAATTTAATTTATTGATGTTTAACAACAGAGGAAGATAGTGAGAAATAAAAACAAAGCTAAAAACACCTTCCTCCCATCCCTCCTTCTTCCCAGATTCAGTTGCATTCATAACTGTTTTACCTCCTCCCTTTGAGCAGCATAGGTGGATGGGGAATAGGGGTTGTGGTCAGTTCATACCATTTCATCTTTGTTACTCCTTCCTCTCCATGCTGTTCCCCTGCTCCAGTGTAGGATCCTTCCATAGGACACAATGCTTCATGAACTGTTCCAGAATGGGCTCTTTCCATGATCCTGGGCTCTTTCCATGACCATGAGGTGCCCAGAACACCTCCTCCCCCTCCTTCTCCAGTGACCTTGGTGTCTGCAGAGTTTTTCCTTTCACATATTCTCATTCCTCTCTCACAGCTGCTACACAGATCTTTTTTTACCCTTTCTTAAATATGTTGTTGTAGAGGTGCCACCAGTGTCACTGATGGGCTCAGTTTTGGCCAGTAGCAGGTCTTCCCATATTGTGAGTAGCTTTAGGGGTTTAATAGATACCTATTTGTGATGATTTTAGCAAATGCAATCTCCTGTTCCTTGTATTTATAAATTATTGTTATCTACCTGTGTGTAACCCTACTGTTTATATGTATATTATTTAGTTACATATGTGGACATATAAGAGCACATAAATCCCATTTGCATATGTGAACTGCACTAAGATATCCAGAAAATAATTTCTACAGTAAAACATAAAAGAGCTTTACTTGAGTAACTCCCACAAAAGCAAAGGCTGAACCTTTGGCTTTGTCCCATTAGACTTCTAATCCAAGTGAAGTCATGCATCATGTTTCAGTGACTGAAATGGAAATAAGTCTAATATGGGAACTCTTGGTTCTATAGCCATTAGGTGAAAACACCTATATACATATTTTATGGTCTTTTAAGTGAGAGACAACAGTCTTATGTGATCTTATAAGCTATAGACTTTTGACAGATAGGATTGCTCTTAACCATTAAGGTATTCATTTCTGAATTTGATTCTCTCTAGTGTGGTGTATTACTTGCCCACTGGCCTCTCACAAAAAGTGGTGTAATTCTCTCTCAAATTGAAAACATCAAAGAAAGTGGAAAATAAATGTCACTTTCCTGAAAACCTTTAGTTAAGCCATTTAAATAAGTGACATTTTCCACAAATGTTTTTTTCCCCTTAAATTAATCTGACATTAAATTCCTAGGAGTCCATGCAACTATTTATGTGATGATATATTAGTAATGTAAAAATTCCTCAAAAAATTAGACTTAGTTATTCTATTTGCTACTGGTAAAGGCAAAACAGCAAGAAAGTTGACATGAATTTTCACAGAGAAATAACCTCAGACAGATAAACAACAAATGCACTCAAATAGTTAATACTTTTCTAAAACTCCAGTACACTTTCTCCTTTTTTTTAGAAGCTCAGTGGATAAATCAGAGTCCTATACATTAATTATCCTGCCTGCTGAGGATGAGTAAATTCATCAACAGCCAAAATAAATATTAAATATTTTGTGTCAAGTTAGCAAGAGAAAAGAGCAAATACTCCCTTACATATACCCTGACATTCAATAAATTTCCAAAATCAGTAAAATAATTTGACATGTAGATGTACCGTCATATTTGATCAACACTTCATTTCATTCAAACAAAAGTTTTAATGGAAATTTGTTATTTCTTCATATTTTTTAACAAGATTTTTAAAGAATTTAAAATGTAAGGAAGACAGATAGCTATTAAAGCACTACTCAGTAATACCAGAAAAGTGAGCCATGCATATTCATATTCAGGTTTGTTGGAGTTTTTCTTATCTCATTGGAGTGTTTTATAAGCCAGGGTTTTGACTATTTGGGGATGAATTTATCCTTCTTGAATATGTTTAAGATTTTTCAAGGCCTTAAAATATTTTATGTTCTATTTTTAGAATTAAATGAACTAAAATTAAATTATCTGAAGTTTAATTAGTAATAATTTGTAATGTTAAATAATATTCCTATTTGCATTAGAAAAAATATTGTTAGAAATTTTCAGTAAAAAAGATAAATTAATGAATCAAAGCTATTAAAACATTTCAGGCTTGTTACATCCAGACAGCTGATCAATTAAAAGTAGAAGATAATCAGTTGTGGTCATATAATAGTCACTTTTCCACTTCAGTTTTGTCTTGCAAGGATCATGAATGTTATTTTGTTCTCTCATGGTCCATTTCTTTCATGTTACATATATCATGATTACGATTACTTATTGTTGAGTCTGTACAACAATAGGGGGCATATATTGGTATATTTACTATATCATTGGCAAGACATTATACTTGTGTATAATCTCTCACAACAATACAGAATGGAATAGAATAGAATATTACTATTAATATTAACATATATTTATACACCAATAGACATTGTACATTGCAAGATGTACCATGAACCTCTAAAGATCAATAACATTGTGTGTGATACTTCAGTTATTTACTTTGTATAATTCTTTCATAATTTATCACTACCACAATATCATTTGAAATTCTGCTGTTATAGAGAGGCAGATAGCAAATACATAGCAGAAAAATTACTGAACTGATATTCCTAATGTGGTTGGAAATGATCACAATTAATTTTCATTAGTCTAATTGAAATTGCTGTAGGTTGAAATTTAATTACATACACCATCATTTTAAACAAAGAATAAGTTACTGACAGAACAATTAAATTTTATTTTTTAAGAACCTGTGCTCCATACTAGTTAGGAGCAAAATAATTCACTTTATACATATACACTATTCTCCTATTATTTTTATAATATAATACTTACTAGATATATGAGGAGAACACTCCATTAATCTGTACTCTATATGCTGATGCAGATACTAGGAGGGATCATATATGAATTACAAAGTAAAACCCCTGGTATCCATTAGGATATGTCATAGTTGATGTTGGCTAAAGTAGGATTATACAATATATTTCTGAAGTAAATACATTCAGAAATCATTAGAATGTTGGATAAAAACTTGATAAAACAATTGTAATTTCCAGAGTTTATTTTTACATGGCATAACAACTTAAGCCTATTAAAACAAACAAACAAACCAACCAACAAACCCAATCTATTACTTACTACTACTTTTCTATTTTCAAATGTTACTTCTCACTAGAATTTGAGTATGTAGAAATATGAAGGAGGGTGAAAATCTAAGAAAATAAACTCATAAGGCAAACATTTTAGCTAGATTCCTGTTCTATTTTCTGCATAATTTTTTGAAAAATTTTGGTTAACATAAGGTTATCTTCACCAGCTGTGATTTCAAAGCTTTTCTCATAATGAAAAGTGACCAGTTTTCACGTTCTTTCTTTCAGCATTTCTTGGAAGTGTTCTGGGAAGATCATTCATTCAGGAACTGAGTTGGTTCCATATTACATGATCACTAAACCTAAATTACAGACTTTCTTAAATATTCTTAATCTTTTTTCCTGGCTTTGGGAGCACCTCATAGCTTATAAGATTCACTGAAAGTCAGTAAATGAATAGCCAGAAAAACATTGAAATTATTGTGTTTTACAAGGCACTCTGGAGAGCATTGAAATTCCCACTGATGCAGTTAAAAGTTTCTTAATTCTCATTCTCTTAGAATATAAAAAGTAGTTAGTAAGTAAAAAAAAAAAATCTCTCTTCTCAGTAAGAAAATGTGCAAATGAGTGAGAACAGATATTTTTAAATGATAATATAAGGAGAAAAAAAAAAAGGCAAGAATAAACAGTGTCAATGATCTTTGCCCAAGTCAAAGTGATTTTGAACAGCAGGTTCCAACATGGTGGTTGGATGAAACTACTACTGTCTCATCTAGGTCTGCTTGAAAATGTCTGCGCTTCAAGAGAAGTCAGATATATGGTTCCTCCTTCTGAACTCTCTACTCATCAAATCCTTACTGGGGTAGTGTCACTGTCCAGTTCCTCCATGGGCCTAATAGCATCCCACAGCTAAATCTCAGGTGCACATCTTTACAGATTTAAGCCACACAGAGAACAGAAGGCTGTCTGCTCAGTGGCAGCATTCCTGTGGCAACAAAATCTATCTCAGTACAGCTTAATGGTGTCAAAGGGTCTGTTTCACTGCATTTAGAAACTTTCCTAAGGGATATTAAAAATTCATTATCAGAGCTGTGCACTATACAAGTGCAGAGAAACGAGTTCTCTGTTTATGCTGACATGTAAGAAAGGGATGACCAAAGAACTGCTCTAGACCCTGAAGAAAAGCTGAATCTCAGCAACATCTTCTTTTTATGTTTCAGGTATACAAAAATAGTTACTAATATTGAAATCAAAGTAATCCATCTCTTAAGACATGGAGGTATTTTTAAGGTATTAAGTTTTTTCTTCTTTTCAGAAAACTGATACCTGTATCTGAAATGGTGTACAAGGTTGTAAACGACAAGGAATAAATTCCAAAATCTTCAGATCTGCACTTCATTTACCAGATCCATCAGCTAATCCATTGTGTTTGGAAACATAGTTTCCTGTACAAGTAAACTAAAACAGAGATATGAAGCTGAACTCCAAAGAGGAGCACTAACACCAGGTGAATGTACAGAAAACTTAAATTAAACATTAATGTTATTTTAGATTTCAATCCACAAATTGTTCCATGACTTTCCAGTCTTCTATAATGTTTCACTTCAACAAAGTTCCTTATAAGCAGGATCAGCTGTATTTCTACTGTCTTCATTCTGACAGAAGCTAATCTTCAATAAAAGAATTTGTACTCAGTCAAAACGTATTAGTAGGAATGTTGGCTGTAGGCCAAGTGTGCTATTTATAGATATTCATATTTTTAAAATTCTTCTGTGTTATAAATTCATTTTGTGCAGTCTACAAGAAAACCTATTATTCTTCATTAAATGGGTATAGAATTGTCCCAGCCAATAAGCCAATTTCTCTGTAACTATTCAGAATGCAAATCCATGTAGTCTAGCTGAAGGCTATTATCAACCAGAATGCCTGAATTTATATAAGCATTATATGATTATTATAAACACTGATTATGCCATTCGTTATGTTCTGATTGGCCATTGCTCTCGGAACTCCCCACATATAAACCCCCAAATCATCTCTGTTTTAGTCCCTGTTACTGTCCTGTAATCACACTGAAACCAAGAGGCTAAACAGAACATGATATAAATAGAGAAGTACCCATGAATCTTAATAAGATTTCCCACCAGCTTTTATCGGAATACCCTGTTTTCAGTTGATAGTAATGGTGCCAAACTTAAACTATTATTGCTTTTATACAATAAATATTCTGCTGGGTTTTAAATGCTTTTACTTGAAATGTTTACTATTTCCAAAAGAAATAATAATTTAAAAAATCTATTATAGCTGGAAGCCTCTCCTGTGTCTGATAGACTCAATGCCAGCTGGTGTGCCCCTGCAGCCGTGGAAGGTCATGGTGGTGCAGAGACCCACATACAGCCCAAGGAGGACCCCATGCCAGAGCATATGGATGCCCAAAGGAGGATGTGACCCTGTGGAAATCCCACACTGAGCAGGTTCCTGACAGGACCTGTGGACCCAAGGAGAGAGAAGTCCAGGCTGGAGCAGGTTTTCTAGCAGGAAGTGTGGCCTGTGGGGAACCCAAGCAGAAGCAGTCCATTTCTAAAAGACTGAACACTGTGGAAGGGCCCCACACTGGAACAGTTTGTGAAGAAGTGCAGCCCATGGGAAGAACTCACGCTGGAGAAGTTCATGGAGTACTGTCTCCTGTGGAAGGGACCCCACATTGGAGCAGGGGCAGAGTATGAGGAGTTCTTCCCTCTCTGAGGAGGAAGAAGCAGCAGAGGCAACATGTGATGGACTGACCACAACCCCCATTCCCCATCCCACTGCTCTGCTTGAGGAGGAGGCTGAGAAAATCAGAAGCAAAGTTGAGCCCGGAAAGAAGGGAGCTGGAGGGAGGGGGAGAAAGCGTATTAATGTTTATGTTTTATTTCTCATTATACTACCGTAATTTGATTATTAATAAATTAAATTAATTTTCCCTAAGTCAAGTCTGTTTTGCCTGTGATGATAATTGGTGAATGATCCTTGTCCTCATCTCAACCCAAGAGCCTTTTGTTATATTTTTCTCTCCCCTGCCCATCTGAGGAGGGCAGTGATAGAGGAGCGTTGCTGCGCACCTGGCTCCAGGCAGGGTCAACCCACCACAGGTGTTTTAAGTCAAGCATTAGAAATGAATGAGCGGGTATGTCTCCGACACACATACAAGAAGCAACTCAAATACAGAGCCAAAAAGCTAGTATCACAGACATCTGAAGGTTAAAATTAAACACTGGAATGCAGGAGAGAGTAAAACAGCATAAGGAGCCACAGGTGAATGAAGGGGATGGTAGAGCTATTAGGTATGGAAATAAGAGAATGGACTATGTAGCATGGATTACAGCTTGGCAGAAAGAGTGGGGCAAGGGCATGCAGGGGAGGAGAGTTACAGTGAAGTAAGCAAGAGAGCAATCAGAAGTGACTGAGCTGAGGTTATCAAAAGCAGAAACAGATTATGAAATGGAAAAGACAGAAACAGGCATAGAGTGTGATAAGGAGCTACTGGATTGAGAGAAGAAGCTGGTAGAGAGGGTCTAGGCAAATGTGAATGGCAAAGAGAGCATAAAGACTAGGAAAAACAGGCAGACTCTACACTTGTTGGAGTGCTGAGGGGCAAATCCTGAGCCCTCAGCAAGCCACGTCCAGCCAGTAGGGCAAACCTAATGGCAGCATCCAACAGCTGCTGGGTGATGACCCTCTAAGTAGTTACATTATTGAATCATATTCTCTTCTGGGAATCATTAAAAAAATGAAGTTGAATTTTCAGGTTTTCAATCTGACTTTTTATTTAGTCTATTACCTAGCAGGGAACTGAATTTATAACTTAATTAACGATTTTATTAGGCCTCCCCAATTCCACTCCTAGCTTTCAGCTATGGTTGTAATGTGTTCTGTATCAGTCACCTGCTTGCTTCTCCTCCAACAAGCCTCCTCATACAAAGAGCTACAGAAAAAGAGTGGAAAATTACAGCTTGTGATGGTGTAATTACTGGGAGAATGCAGAGTCATGGTTATAGAGACACATTCCAGACAGACATGAACAGATAATGAAAAAGCTGGATTTTATAGCAGCTAGGACAATATAGAGAACGCATATTGGAAGAGAACAAAAATAATGGGTGGTTCTAAAAATTTTGAAACAAATTTAGTCCTTTGTATACTTTGAATAGAAAAAAAATGTACAATTTATTTATTGTGGTTTAACCCCAGCCAGCAACTAAGAACCACTCAGCTGCTTGCTCACTTTCCCCTGGTGGGATGGGAGAGAGAACCAAAAGGGTGAAAGTGAGAAAACTCATGGTCTGAGATAAAGACGTTTAACAAATAAAGCAAAAGCTGTGCACACAAACAAAGAAAAAAGTTCATTCACCACTTCCCATCGGCAGGCAGGTGTCCAGCCATCTCCAGGATGGCAGGGCTCCATCACACATAACAGTTACTTGGGAAGATTAATGCCATAACTCCAAATATGTACCCCTCTTTCCTTCTTCTCCCAGCTTTATATGCTGAGCATGACATCACATGGTATGGGATATCGCTTTGGTCAGTTGGAGTCAGCTGTCCTGTCTGTGTCCCCTCCCAGTTTCTTGTGCCTACTCACTGGGCAGAAAAGTCCTTGAGTCTCTGCAAGCACTGCCCAGCAACAATGAAATCATCCCCGTATTATCAACTCTGTTTTCAGCAGAAATCCAAAACATAGCCCTAGACTAGCTACTGTGAAGAAAATTAACTCAATCCCAAGCAAAACCAGCACATTCATCCATCTTTTTCTCAAATGTGTGGATCATGTATTAGTTACTCAAAAGGATTCACAGGTTTCACTTAGGTTCATTTTGGTAACTATTGAGAGGTGAAATAGAGAATTTATGGAGTATGGGACTGATGCAATTAAAGATAATATAGAATTGAGTAGGAATGCTTGCCCATGAATTCTTGCTTCTATTCTTTTAATAATTTGAGTGGCTTGAGCATGTCTTCTAACTCATTTAAATATTCAAAATTAACAGTGATCCCTGTATTTAAGTATCTATTCATAACACAAAATATCAAAATGATGGCTTACTTTATAGTCATATATGATAGAACAGCAAGGTTTTTTTTTTTTCATGTTAACACTCATTTAAAGAAAACACTTAATAAATTTGCTCTTAAAATACTACTGTCAGTCCTTCCCACTGAAAATAATATTTTACATAATTTCTTAAGTTTTACAAATTCTCAACTAAATAAAGTCGCTCTTTATAAACAAAATGATACATTAAAAATTTCTCAGAAGCTGTGCATTTAATTTTTTAAAAGCAAGCACTTAATGACCTTCCTTATCTGGTTCTATATTTCCTCATTTGAGCATCTTCTTCTGAACATGTCATATGAACTTTCCAACTAAGCAGTAAAGGTTTAACCACAGCACTATTTCATCACTTGTGTGTTGTAGAAAATGTTCTGTTTTTGTCATGACATTTCTACACCATCATGTATCTCATGTTATAAAAAGAATCCAAGAAACATTTTCTGTAGAATTCAGGTATTTTGTGAGATATTAATACTCATCTAAATTTTTGAATGAATTCAGGCTTAAAAGTATTCCTCATCGTTTCAAAAGTCAGTGTTCTAGTCTGAAAAGTACACAACTAAGCTTCAACTTAAACAGTGCAAAATGCATTGAAGGATGAGAATATGCCTAGGCAAGTGTGTGCCTATGAAGAAATCCACTAAAGATTATGCCAAATCATCACAGTACTAGTAAGCACAAATACTTCATATATTGAGAAATCTGTTAGTTAAATTTAAGTCTAAAAATCACATTTTACTGTTTTGTTGTAGTCCACAGGTAAATACAATTATTTAATATACATTATTTTTTCTGTAACACAAACTAATAAACAAACACAAAAGCCCTCAGAAGTAGTCGTGAAAAAAATCAAAACACAAAACATACTGATATTTTAAGGTAGAATACTTCAGATATTTTTTCCTAATTCAATCTTACAAATGCTTACTTTTGTTAGTTATTTTTAAAGAAAATAATTTTTCATTTGGATAATGATAATTTAGAAACTTCTTTCAACACATTTGGGATAGGAATTGAAACTGAATTTAATTTAATTGAAACTGAAATTAATTTTTCCCAGTAAATAGTTTCAATGAATCAGGAAATTACACTATGAATTATTAATTCCTTGTGTGCTTTCCTGCAAAAAATTAGCAGTAAACTTCACAGTTACTATTAAAATATTGACTACCCTGCATTGAAAGGCTAGTAATGACCACTATAATTATGAAGAAATAATATCCCAGTTTTTTGCCAGAAAGAAATATGAAAATGTGCTTTCAGAGAATAAATTGACTTCTGTACAAATAATCAATATATTTATGTGTATTCAGAATAATATCTGAAAGTATAACCAATGACACTTAGAATTCAAGAATAAGCCAACACTGAATTAAACATTACACACTGTATGTATAATTTTTATTAGCTTTCTAATTTGAAGATAATTGTACATTCATGTACCACACCGAGGAACTGTAAGGAAGTAAATTAAATTTGTTCAGTTCATACAACTGAAAGGTGTTTTTTGTGAATTTTAAACTTATTTGGGATAGCATGATAGAATGCACTATACCATGGATACAAAAAAACCTCAACAGCTCAGCTAGATGACCCTGCTGCTCTGAATTAGTAGCATAGACATTAATGCCATTAACAGATATGGCCAAGACCCAGTTCTGAGCGGTAATAAGTGGAAAACTGATGGACATTGATTTCGGCTCAGAAGCAGCCAGGGTAAGTATGTTTCCAGAATGTAGAGCTTTAAGACTTAAACAACAACAACAACAACAACAACAACAACAACAAAAAAAAAGAGAGAGAGAGAGAGACAGAGAGACCTAAATGAAGATTAGTCTGGTCTCCCTCCAATTAGGATTCCTACTTAAAGAGAATTAGTTGATGCAAGTTCTAAATTCCAGAACAGGACACAGATATTTCATGGGGAAAAAAACCCAAACAAAAAAAAAAAAAACCCAAACAAACCCAAAAAGAACCAACCAAACAAAAGAAAACAACACAACACACCAAAAGCATATCTTGTCACTCAAATTCAGTTCTCTCAGTGGTTGTCAAAGTCTAATCTTGTTTCTGCATTTTACCCTGAATAAAATATATACTTAAACTAGAAGATACTGAAATTAAATGAATGGTTTCCATCAGCTTCAATACCTTTGATAAAACCTATGCATAATGCATTCTCCTTTTGTTATTTCACAATATTTCCAATGGAATACATTTTTGGGTTTTTTTTTTCTTTTTCAGAAAAATAAATAATATTATTGTGACTAGAAGATACATGAAAAAGAGAAAGACAATCACTACAATATATCATCACAGGTCTTTCACTGTTGCTGAACAAAAAGGTTACAGTTGTGGGACTTTTTAGTAACCAGAATCTCAGGTACTAAGAGGTAGTATATATTATTTTTGATGGAGATATTTTATGCATTTTGATACATCGTGGATATTTTCATAATGTGTTTTATAAGCTTATGTTCATAAATATTGTTTCAAGTGAATTTTGGTTAATGGAAAGCATGAGATTAAAACATTTACAAAACATAAACTTGTTTTGTGCTTAAATAAAAGGGAAGACCAGAAGGTCCTCTGCAAAAACCATTAAGATGTACTAGAGAAAATGTATACATGTTTTTTATTACAAAGCCCCTGAACTTCAAGAACAAAATATTCATTCAGCATTTTAACAAAAAAAATCATTATGTAAATTTTCTGCTAGTACCAGTTCAGAATTTTATAATTATTTGAAAATCACTATTGCTTTTACAAGGAACACAGCAATCAGCATTTGACAGACTGCCAAACAAGGAGAGGTACCTATAGACATGCTGAGTGTGCTTCAAACCGATCAGAAGGGTTCTAAGTAAAGTTAGGATTACTTTAAAACCACTTTTATTTTAATTTATTTTATTTTATTTTGAAAAAATGTGCAATGATTAAACAGCAGTGTGTTCTGAAATACTGGTGGAGAACAGAGTAGGGCAGAAAAATCTTCACAATAAGATGAAAAAATGGTTTCAATTAAGGAGTCAGAACACTGACATTTCATTTATAATGGTTTTGTCAAGCTGATATTTCCCTTCTTTCAAAGCAAAACTATCATCTTTTGAAATAATAGAGGATATTTAAATATCAGTAAGATGTCAGAAATGCCTATTGCGAATTGGAGAGTACTATGGATTTCATTACTGGTCATTCAACAATGGCTCTCGTGGAGACTGAGCCATTCTGTGACTTTGTTATTAACAAGATTTGCAAAATGTAAGATCTTAGCAATTACAACAATAAAAAATTAAAAGTAAGTTAAAAAATAATACAAAATTTCACCAAATGAGGACCAACTTTAAATGAATCTCTAAGGTGCTTAGGATGTTATCTTAAAGTGTCTTGGAGTATAATTTATTCTTTTGTCCTTGAAACATAAAAACTTTCTAATTCACAGACACCAAATGAAAACTTACATAAAAATGAACTAAGTGTAAAAAAATGTTCGTATACAAGAAAAGAGAAGAATTTTAAGCATATTTGAAAAAATAGAATGTTGTTTGGACACCAGTAGGCAGCAAAGATGCAAGTGTTATTGATGCTGTAGAAACCACAGAAGCACTGAAGAACAGTCACATAGGCATTAGGGTTTCTCCCCAGAAAAAGGTGGCAGGATCAATAGCTCAACTGCATCTACCCTAATGCATGCATCATGAGCAACAAACATGAGGAGCTGGAAGCCACTGTGGAGCTGGAAAGTTATGATATAGTTGCAGTCATGGTGTGGTGATTCCAGACAGGAAAGAGCTTTTTTTCCAACCTAAATGATTCTATGATAACAAACAAGACTAGATCCCCTTTTTTATATATAGATGTGGATCTATATAGCAATATCTATATCTCCAAGGTAACAAAGAAGGTTAGAGAGAGCTTTGTGTGGAAACAATGCTGAACAAAGCAGAATTTCAAGGATTTTTTTTTTTTTTTTAATTAAGGCATAGAAATTCCTGGTGCAAGACTTTGCAATTGGTACAGGGGGAAAAAACAAACAAACAAACAAACAAAACCCCAACAACCCAAAAACAAAACAAACAAAAAACCCAAAACAACCCAAAAAAAACCAAAACCAAAAACGAAACAAAACCTCCACAGCATGAGAAAGACATTGCAGATAATGATAGCATGAGTGGAAACAAAATATTGTGAGTAAAAGGTGGCTACATTTATCTTTAACAATGTCCCAATGGAGATTTTACTTGAAGCAGCAGGTTCATGGCAGAAGGCCTCAGAGTTTAATACCCAGAGTCAAAAGGAGAAGGAATGATGTTAACCATTCCTCAGAAAAAAAATGTGGACTAAAATAATGTGCCAGTGCACCTTACTTGTAGATTTAAGATGTTTTTTCTGATAGAAAATATCAATAAAAACTTATTCTAGCGCCTAAAGCAAAAGGAGACAAGCACTAGTACTGTATTTCAGATTATCAGCATGGATGCTTTAATATTTTTATAGTATTTGATGTCTGAAAATCAGTTCATTTTCTCCTACCCCCAAAACAGTGCAACAAACCCTTACAGACGGTAACTACACTCTATTGCACAAGTGTCTAAAAGCTGGTTTACAGTCTTATAACAGGACAACATCAAATCGTAATTGACGACAACATCAAAACAGAATTGCAGAACTCCTTCATAAACAACTTGTTAGTGTTAAAATATCAAGATTACCTTGAACAAAAATGCATAGTGTATTATTGACTTTCCAGTTTAATTTTCAACTACCCTGAAATATTGAATAAATAAATCCAGATATAAGGAGCTGCAATTAAAATATGGATATTTCATGTCGTTCACATTTTAACATGCAATATTTACAGTGTCACAGATATTTTTATTTTATTTTTCATCAATCAAAATATAATAGAATCCACAGCAAACCAAACCAGTCAAAAGTTCCAGTTTACACTACGGTTTGTTCAGCTACCTGCGGTTCAAGACAGTGTGTATAAAAGTTGACATCTTGAAGTATGTTTGAAAGTTTTAGCTAATGAATCCTTCATAATTTATGCACGTTTTTTATAAGTGGAAGAGAACTAGTACTGCAATGATTTTTATAAGGCACAGAACCAGTTTGTAACAGACCAGAAGGGAGTCATGTGGATCCAGATTCCATTTGGGAACTCACAGCAGGCCACCTCAACATTGAATCAATTCAGATAAATGGATGCATGAAAAAAATTCATTATGATTGTATCCGTACTTTTCAAATTATATATATTTATAAATATAAGTATATATAATATACAATATATGTAATATACTGTATATATTATATATATAAAAGTATATA
>NW_010250689.1:43242-46091 GCF_000690775.1 Eurypyga helias | reverse complement strand
GCTCGTGGCAAGCTCCAGCCTCTCTCCGCTGCCACACGAGTTCATCCACATACTGATGGCTCCTGGAGCAGGTCCGAGCACTCCCTGCCCCTACACTTGGGCAACCCGGCCCGGGTGACTGGCGGAGCTCAGGGAGGAACAAACGAAACGCTGGTGGTCACCTCTAAAGCTAGAGTCAGGTAAGAGCTGCAGCCTCTCTCCTGACTGTGCCGTGCATCGCTCGGAGAGAAGGCACTTGTGTGTGTCCGTGGCATATCAGGACAGGGCAGTGCACAAAACCTCAGTCACTGTGAGCTCCTCTCAGTGCAAGGGGGTATCGTGGGGTCTCAGGCACGTGCATGTCACTGTGCTGCCCACGCTCATCCCTAGCTCTCCTTCCAGCACCAGGTAGTGCCATCTCGTTTGACCTTTCTTCCCCGCTCTTGTGACTCCTTTTTCACATGCCAATGCTCCTCACCTTCCTTCTGGAGAGGAACCAGGACACCTTTGTTTAACAACACTCTGGAATAGTATCTCTCATTGCACAGGCTCATCCTGAGGCCTTTGGCTGCAACTCCAAGTTAAATTCGTCCTCTGCCCATTAGTTCTGCCAAACCACCATTCACCCACTCTGCTTCCTGAGCTGGGTCAGTGACACCATCCCGTCTCCTGGCTCCATACCTGGGCACAGCAACACTTTCAACACCAGAGACTTGGTAGCCACCTCCGGGAAATGAGCTACGCCGTGTCCCAGCTGTGACCGCAGAGCAGCCCAGCTCTTGCTGCCACCGGTCCAGGCTGAGCTGCTTCTCCGGAGTAACCCACTCATCATTCCACAGGGCTGAAGTCACTACTTTGGGTGGAGGTGCCCTGAGAAGCAGCTGGGCTGGTGCAGAAGAGAAATATAAATAACAACATGCAGAGGTGGTGCTGCAGCTGACAGGGAAGGGCTGCGTGTCTGGTGGAAGCAGCATCTCAGCCATCTCCCCTTGTACATCCTGAGAAACCTGGACGATGGCTGTGGGAAAGCCACCACCGCCGACTGCCATGCTGCCCAAACTCTGCTGCTGCGCTGCTTCCCGGCACCTGCTCTCTCCAGTGTGGGTGGCAAATACCCTAAATGGGGGACTAATGTTTTCAAGACACCTGGCACAGGTTTTATGCTCTGTAACTGCCCAACATCAGCACGGTACTAATGCTAATTAAACACAAGAAAACATAAACACCCCCCCCAAGAACTGAGCATTGGACACACTAAGGGATAGCATCTCTTGGGTTACTACCAGTGCACTGCTATAATTTTAAGTGTGTGTTATTTATGAGACAAAGTAGAGCACCCTGAAGGACATGGTGTTAAAATGCTTCATCGTATTTTTTTTGCATTATGCTTATTGTTTAATCCTCTTTTTCTCCACCAAAACAATATTGGAGAAGGGAGTACAGGACCAATGTGAGTTAACATCTGTGAACATCAGAGCAAAAGAAAGTGAGCCTTCAGGAGGATTTGGATGGAGGATGTGGTTGGTTGCATCACTGGGAATGACACCGTACCACGTAACTTATTCCGAGGCCCTTTCCAAAACATACACGCAATATTTTGTATTTCCACCTTAGGACCCCAAAGTGCTTTGTAAATATCAATTCATTTCTCTCTGTAACGCCTGAGACAGCGGGTCTTGAAAAATCTGTTGATCAGTGACAGTAGGAAGCTTTCCTCCCGGAGAAGTAAATATATAAAACATTCCGGACCTTATGATTGGAAAGATGATCTGCGGAATATAAAATAATGCAGCATTGTGCTCCTGGGGCTGCAGACAGACAGCTGTAGTGCCTCTGTGGCTGCTGCTGAGAGGTTGCCAAACACCAGCGAGATTAACAAAACTGCTCAGTTTTCTTGCTGCTATTCAGCGTCTCGTGTGTGGTAGAGTGACACTATCAAAATCATGTCCACTTCCTGCTGCGGAGGATGATTGGCAAAGCTCTGCCCAGCTCCAGTGGCAGACACTGGAGTTATTCATGGCGAGAGGGAGGTTCCAAAAAGTGGAGGTTAGGGGAGGGGCAGGGCAGCAGCCGCCTCTTTTCCTCCCTCATCATGTAAGGCTTAAGGAGAGATTGTGTCTTGGAGACCTGGCTCTAGCCAGGAGCTTTTGGCAGCCGGGTGCTCAGAAGAGTTTTGCTTTTCATTTAGTTCGGACAGTTGATAAACAAACTTGAATTGGAATCCAAACCATTTCTGTAATATTTGCGTTACGACGCTGAACATGCAAACCTGGAAGATATTAACTGCAGCTCCGTAGGCAGCCTGGGGGCAATGCCAGTCTGGCAGCGGCTTCCGGCTGTGCTTGCGCCTGTCTCGGAAGGGATGCTGACCCTCTGGAAAGGCTGATGGCAACACCCCCCTGCTAGCCCACGCCAGGGGTGTCCACCTCCAAGGGAACCCACTGCTCAGCCACCTCCTGCCTGTGGGCGCTGGGCTGGGGCAAATCAGGCACAGAGGGCAGAAGAGCTGTTTGGAGGATTTAAATTCAGACTTCACTCAGGTTGGGAGGGAGGGAGGGAGAGAGTGAGCAATAGGAAAAGAGGAATGGCTGCAAAGACACCAGGGATTTCTTTACTTCCTGTAAGAAGCCTCATGGAGCAAGGTTTGCAATGGGAAAACAGGCTACATGGTGCAGAGCACTGAAGGACGGGGTGGGTAAGAAGAGAGCAGAGGGACAGGGCTGCATGCGAGACAGGGAAGGAGAAGGGAAACATCCAGCAGGAGAAGGGGGAGTATGAAGAGTAAAGACAACTGCGATAAATGGAAGAAAGGCATGAGGAGAAGAGGGGAGGAGAGAGAAGAGAGGCTCCCCAGTTACCACAAAACAGCA
>NW_010250689.1:36474-43202 GCF_000690775.1 Eurypyga helias | reverse complement strand
GATAGAATATAAAAGTAAAATATCAAGAGAATGGGAAGCATAGTGAATAGGGATTCAGCAAAAAACAGCAAAAAAGGAGAGAGGTCTGAAGGACAGCAGGAGGTTGCAAGCTTCCACTCGCTCTCCTGGAAATGATGGCTAAGGGAAAAAATCAGAGAGCCCTTCCTGCTATTCTCCCTCTCTACACGCTCTAAAAACTACTACGTGGTGTCTAGTCTCCATGATCCTATCTAAAGCGGTCCAGCCAGTGAGGGAGGAAACACGGACTGCTCAGCTCTAGCACCGCGGCTGCTCCACGCACCGAGAGCGCTCAGCACCGCACCAGCCCGGCCCCCGAGCAGGTGCTGCCTCTCTGCACCAGCCTGCACGGGGACCCCCTCTCCCAAGATAAGCTGAAAACATTTTCACTTCCCCCTTTTTTTTTTTTGAACACAAGACTCCAAAGGTTGTGTACCAAGTGAGTGAAAACAACAGATTTGAAAATGAGACCTCTCGCCTCAGATGTACTCTGAGCTCCACCTTCCCTCTAACCCCTTAGCTAGCATTTTGTCACAGACTTTCCTCAGCACTGCACTCTGCTCAATCCTTACTCCTACCTACCCACTCCATGGTCCTTGCTCCAACAACCCGTGTAAAGGGGACCTTTCCCAGAGCATCAGCTGTTCAGACGCTCTACCCCAGCCTGGAAGAAGAGTGTTGCCTCCAGTCCTTCCCCTCCTCGCCTGGAAGCTCAGAGCTTCCCAGGAGGTGATACAGAGGAATCCATTTCCCCACTGTCAGAGAAGAGGGATGAGGACGGATGCAACAGAAATCCAACAGATGTGCTCGACTGTTTTAAAGACGACATTGATTAAACTGTTCCTCATGCTCACTGGGGATAAGGCAGTTGGCTCACTTGGCACGGAAGGAGATAAAGGCTAAATATTAGGAGAAACTTAGCAACTATGAGGATGGTTAAAGATGGGAGAGGTCAGCCAGGAAGGCCAAGAAATCCCCATCCATGAAGATTTTTAAGAACAAATTAAGCAGATGTCGGTTTGGTGATCAGGATCTATTTTGTCCTTGTCTATGGCCGAGGTGACCTCTTGGCACCACCTTTGAACCTCAGTTTCTACAATTTCTTCATCATGTGAGGTGAAAGGACAGAAAGTTTCCAGTGAAAGAAGCAAAAGTGAGGCCTTGTCTAACAGAAAGGGGAGTTCTGAGTATTCCAACACGCATATGAAAGCTAAGAGAAAAGAGGAATAAACCAGAAATTTAGAGGCTGTGGTCCACAGGCGGGGAACAGTGCAGCCTGGGGCTGGGCTGCACCGAACACCGCCAGAGAGAAAACATCTGCGACAGAGTCGGGTAAATAGCATTAACAGAAAAGGGTCTAGGTCAGATTTGAGAGCATCAGCCAGTGCAATGGCTGCCAGCTACCTTAGACAAGGTGGGCTTCTGTATTAACATTTCCTAAAAATATTAAAGTTCTGTGTTAAAAAACAATATCCTGTGTCCCAGTGGAGAGGAAAAAAAACAAGGGAAGAAAAAAGAAACCCTAAACACCACACCAGTCACAGCTTTCCGAGTGTCTCCCAGTAGTGACAATGCTGGGTGCCTTGCAGCCCAGTCTGCTGGGCCTCCCGTAACCAGCTTCTCAGGAGGGACCAGTGATGCTGCACTATCCGTTGATCTGCACATCCTCTGCAGGTCTGACGCATGTGTGAATTATTCATCCGGGGCTGAAGTCAGCACCGTGTCAAGGACCTCTAAAATCCGCCTTAAAGATAGCGAGTCCAAGGGAACAGGGGAGGCAAGGGGAGAACAGGGCTCAGGGGAAGGAGGACTGGATCCTCTGCCGAGATGCTTGCGGGAGGCAGAAAATCTGGGTGCCGGCACCACCCCAGAGCAGCACCAGAAGGAAGAGGCACTTACAGGAGCGAACAGAGAACTTCGGCTCAACACAAGGAATCTGAGCAAGCAGAAGCTGTTTCTTCATCCCCTCTCTTTTCAGGACGTATTCGATTTCCTACCTCTGCTGTAAGACTCACACCGGCTTTCAACTCTCCCATTTCTTCAAGACTTATTCTCTAATCTAAGCTGACGGGACCTTTGCTCCACAAATCCCAACAGCACTTCTCAGAAGACAACTTTATAGCATTCTGGTACTATGCCAGTGTAAAGTAACTGGGACCGCACTGCTGAACTTAACAGCACAAAATTGAGAAGGTTTACGGATTATTTGGGGGAGGGGGTGAACAAAAAAGAGCATCTTTAAAATCCAGGGTGCATGCTGGAGATGGGAAAGGTTCAGACCAAGTGTACAGGACAGAAATACACCCTGTAAATCTCCTTAAGCAGCTCAGCCTGTCCTGGTTCCTCAAGGTTTTGCCAAGGTATTTTGTTTGTACTTGTCACATGACTTACATCAGGCATCACATCCTAATCAAGACGGACACCAGTGTCTTCCTAGGCAAAGCTCCCATCCTCAGATTGCAGGAGCGGCTTAGCTGCTTTGTACACGTAATTCCTGCCTGATCCTCCTTCCTGCCGAACGGGGAAGGGAGGCAAGAGAGGCTGCGGGCTCCAGGTGCACTTGTAGTCATCTCAGGTGGTTCTTCTGTTTGGTGTAGAAGAATCGTCTACAGCAAGGCACAAACTCACCCAGCAGGTGTTGTACTTAGAAGAACTCCTGGTTTTCTACAGCACTGCTCCTGGAACAGCCACTGTGGGGCCAGCACTGGTATCCTCCAGGGAGGGTTTCCCCGATCCCAGGGCACAGCATCTTCACTCAGGCTTACAGGCTCCCAATCCTTCCAGGCTAGCGAATGCGAAATGAGGCAGCTATTATCAAAGGTTCCAGCTGCAGCAACCTACACCAGCTTTTAAATATGTTGAGTTTGGAACTGGAAAAGGCTCAAAATCCATTCTTTGGTTCCAAGGCACAGCGATTCCCCCTGCGCACAGACCCAGTGAGCTGACCTCTCTCTAAGACAAGCGCCGATGCTGCACTCTTCATAGTCTAGTGGGAAATACTTTGCTCCTGCTGCTACGTGTCCATTCTTGCCCTTGTATCTTTTGCTCACTTTTCACAGCCTTTAAGCATTTATCTTTTCACGCCTTTGCCTGCTCTGGATTTCCCTCAAGGCTGATTTTGCTACATCAGGGTCCTTATGCCATTATTTTGGGTTTTTTTTTTGTCCCAGATGGAACTTTCCCACCTACCTCATGCCCATGCGGTCCACGAGCTGAAGTAAACTGAGTCACTGACCCTTTTCCCACCAGGAGCAAGAAGTGAGTCACAAACTATATTCCTCAGGGCTTCCAGCTGGCTGGTGGCCAAGCCACCGCAACAGCTAAGGGCCAGCTCCCTCCAAAGTAGCTGTCCAAGACATTCTTCAGCACAAAGCTGAGACACAAGCAACGTGGAGATACTCTCAAAAGCAGGGGAATGCAGAGGAGCAGCAGGAAACCTCTCTCACAGTGGAGGTGCACAGTTTATATTGGAACCCTCCCTTTACTAAAAGTAGGAATAAAACAGTAACTTCTACGAACTTCAAAGTTTGTGTTTTGATACATGTATCCAAATGGGGAATATTAACATTAAGAAAAAGGGTTCCTACAAAAAATTAATCTAATTAAATGTTTTTAATATTTTCATTCCATCTACCTGCCATATTCCCGCTCGATCAATGAGCAGATTCTGCTCTCCTGTCTGCAGGAATGACTGATGCAGCCCTGGAGACACCAGGAGGGAGGAATCTCATGAGTTACACTGGAAATAGCGGGATCATACTCAGGCTTGTGACATCCTGACTCACTGGACTTGTAATCTGATTATACGGGTGTTTTTGGAAGCCCTGTTTAGTATGTCTTGTCCTGCTCCAGCCTTTCCCCTCTGGGGATCACCAAGTTTGCTGCTTCACACACACCCTTGGGGTTTGGAAACTGCCCACTTGTGACGGATGGAAACAGTGAGGCGTCTTCCAAAACTTCCCGTTGATTTTGAGCATTTGAGTTGAAAAGCTGGAGATGCAGGAAAAGTTCCTCTTTCCAAATAAGGCCTGGGGAAGCCTGGGCACACGGTATTTTCTGCAAAACAAGCACACGGAGTCTCAAGGTGTGCACCCAAGGTTGGTGTTTCTTTATATGCAGTGGCGTAGGCTACCAGGTCAGAAGCACAATGCTTGGATGATCTATACCTTCTCCATGTTTTTTGCCACAATAGCACCCTGTCCGATGTTTATTGGCTAGGAAAAAGCTTGTACTAGCTTTCTATCTCAAAAGTTATCCTGTTCCTGTGACATAAAGTGTGTTTAAAACAAATCACATTTGGAGGGTGAATCTAGAAGAGCCTCTCTGGTGCTTGAAGAAATCTGGGGATAGAAGAGACGTTTGCCAGGGGAGCGGCTCTGGAGCCAGGCAGGTTTTTGACTTAGGAAAGCTCCTCTTACACACTCCTGCTGGTCAGACAAAATGTGCTCAAGCTCGTTGGTCATTCTGGAGCCTTGAAAGCCAGGCAGCGTCTGGTAAATTCATTCCCAGGTGCTGGGAGAACAAGGGATTGTGGGAGACAGTTTAAGATGGGGAGGGATTTATTGCAGAACAGGCAAAAAGCAAATCAATGAAAATTTGTTCAGTCTTACTTCCCTTTTTTTTTTTTTTTTTTTTTTTAAAGTGAGGCTGCAGTAGGAGAAATGTTGGGATTTTATGCTGTGTTGCTTTAAGGACAGGAATGCTGGAAATGGAGGTATTTGATACCTTTGCTGCTAATTACAGTGCAAGCTCCCAGTGTCCTGACAATGCCCTTGTCCCTGACCTGGAGGGGCCTCCTGTCTCAGGGTCAGCTGTAATTTAGTTTTAGGTCAGACCTGGGACTCTCCTGCCAAACTAACTGCACTTTGTTTTGAAGTAGAAACCATTTACTAGCAAGTCTGAGACCATCAAACTCATTTCACTAACGAGAAACAGGAACGAAGTGCAGAGCCCCAGAGACGAAGGTCAGTGTTGGACACACAGAGAGCTCGGCTGCGTCACGAGGAAGGGGCTGTTCTGCCCACCGAGCCACACCATCGCGAGCTCAGGTCTCCTGCTCTCTTCAATTAAGCGTGTTTATTACAAAAACACCCGGGGAACCTACTAAGCTGTGCCAGTCCCTGAGCAGGCTCAACGGTGCTGTCAGCCCCCACTTTAGAGTCCACACTACAGTTGCTGCATTGCACGGGAGGCTCAAGAAAGAGGGTTGAGCTCTTAAGTAATGCTCTTGAGTTGTTGGTGCTGCTCCTACCTCTTCTCACAGATTGGCCAGGTGATTTGGGGCAAGAAACTGTTTTTCTACTTGAAAACTGATATTTTTCTTCCCTACTTCAAAAAAGAAAAAAAAAGCTTTGAGAGAAAGCTTCAGAGAGAAAGAACATGCTGCAGAAAATAACCCAAAAGCTGTAAAGGGAAATACTTTTTAACTTCCTCCGAATAATCATCACTCTTACAGGGAATGAAGTATTTTTTCAAACCAACAGATTTCGATCCAATCTTCTTCCCCCTCACCGTATTCATGGGCAGAGATTATACTGTCACGATACAGCACAGCGGTACCTGAAATTAACTTGTCACTTCAAGAACCGTTCTTTACAGTCGGTGGGTTAGTCTGAAAGCCCAGTGCATTTTGTGTATTTTCGGAGTCCCCGCTCTTTTGCACTTACGCAGACATAGTTTGCTAAAGAAAAACCCAATCAGAGCACATTATTTTTTTTCCAATTCTGCAAATCACTGCGACAAGAGGCCAACTTGCACTTACAGGAAAAAAGCTGGATGAAAAATTTGTGCCAGTTTACTAAACAGTAAAAGTCTTCTGACAGCAAAGGAGTGTTCCGTGTCCAAATGAACACACAAACGAGACAGACCCAAACGTGCCCTCTTCAGCTCTAGATGCTGGCCACAGTTGGGGTTAGTGACCAGATTCGAGTGACCACAGCTACAGCAAGAAACAGAACTGACCGCTATGGGGTGTTCAGAGAATTCAAATCTTTCTTTCATACAAGTTGACTAGAAGACAGTGACACACCCTGATGTGCGTTGATCCTTCACTGCCATGCTTGATAGCTGCAAGGCAGTGAGGTAGAAAGAATCACCAGCCCTACAGACTTTCAGATGAGTTCAAAATGCAACACCCCCATTATCAAACACCACTGGTCCCTAACTTCACGTCACCCCAAATCTCTCCTCTCACCATTGGTGCCTCTACAGATATCAAAACAGCTTCCAAGAGCTCATCCCTAATTACCAGAGCTCTTTGTGGGAGAGGTTCCAACCACCCAAGAGCTGGGTTCCTCTTTCATGACTTTCTGAGAAAGCCACGTGTTTTGGTAGCGATGCAACTGCCGTGTACCAGAACAAGGCTCTGGAGCGGAGCAGATAGCTTCCTTGGCAGCCGGCCCGCAGTGCTGAAGCTCGCTCCCAGGAGAGATTAGCAGGAGAAAAAACCTCATTGCCATCAGAGCAAAGCACTCAACCTGCTTCTACCCGAGATTCCTCACAAGAGAAAAAAAAAAAATAAATCCAAAAGTGTCTCTACAAATAGGAGGCTGCAGGAACAGAGAGAAGATAACCCAGTTAGTGTCATGCACACAGCTTTGCGAGCAGCTGGGGTAACACTGATCAGCGAAGGACAGACAGCTCTGAGCAGAGCCTCTTTTACACAGGGAAGATTACCTGAGTAACATCTGAACAGAGAGTTGCCTCCCTAC